>NW_027140293.1:600000-862500 GCF_036365525.1 Heterodontus francisci
GAAAAGATTCATAAGGATGTTGCCTGGTTTGGAGGGCTTGAGTTATAAAGAGAGATTGGGTAGGCTGGGTCTGTTTCCCCTGGAGCAAAGACGGCTGAGAGGGGACATGATGGAGGTATATAAAATTAGGAGAGGCATAGACAGAGCAGGTAGCCAGAGTCAGTTTCCCATGGTAGGGGTGACTAAAACTAGAGGGCATAGATTTCAGATGAAAGGGTGGAGGTTTAAAGGGGATTAAAAGGGTATTTTTTTTCACACAAAGAATATTGCGTATCTGGAATGAGCTGCCAGAGGAAGTGGTGGAGGCAGGAACAGTAGCCACATTTAAGAGTCATCTGGACAGGTATTTGAATGAGCAAAGCATAGACGGATATGGAATTAATGCAGGCACGTGGAACCAGTATAGATCGGCATTGTGGTCGGCATGGACGCAGTGGGCCGAAGGGCCTGTTTCCATGCTGTACGAATCTATGACTCCAAGATGGAGAGTGAAGTAGTTGATTCTGAGACGAGGGTCGTGAATCTTAATAAAGGAAAGTATGAAGGTATGAAGCACGAGTTGGCTATGATGGATTGGGAAACGTTACTTAAAGGGATGATGGTGGAAAGGCAATGGCAATATTCAAACAGTGCATTGATGAACTGCAACAATTGTTTACTCCTGTCTGGCGCAAAAGTAAAATGGGAAAGGTAGCCAAACCATGGCTTACAAGGAAAATTAGAGATAGTATTAGATTCACGGAAGAGGCATATACATTCGACAGAAAGAAGCAACAGACTTGAGGATTGGGAGCAGTTTAGAATTCAGCAAAGGAGGACCAAGGGGTTGATTAATCAGGGGAAAATAAAGTACATGAGTAAGCTTGCGGGGAACATACAACCTGACTGTAAAGGTTTCTGTAGGTATGTGAAGAGGAAAGGATTGGGTCAGACAAATGTAGGTCCTTACAGTTAGAAACATGGGAATTTATTATGGGAAACAAAGAAATGGCTAACCAACTAAATGCATACTTTGATTCTGTCTTCACAAAGGATGGCACAAATATCTTACCAGAAATGTTGGGGAACACAGGGTTTAGTGAGAGGAAGGAACCGAAGGAAATCAGTATTAGTAGAGAAATTGTGTTGGGGAAGTTGATGGGATTGAAGGCTGATAAATCCTCAGGGCCTGTTAATCTACATCCCAGATTACTTAAAAAAGTGACCCTAGAAATACTGGATGCATTGGTGGTCATCTTTCAAGATTCTATAGACCTTGGAACAGTTCCAGCTGATTGGAGGGCAGCTAATGTAATTCCACCATTTAAAAAGGGAGGTAGAAATAAAGCAGGGCATTATAGACAAGTCAGCCTGACGTCGGTAGTGGGGAAAATTCTGGAGTCCATTATCAAAGTTTTTATGGCAGAGCACTTGGAGAACAGTGTTAGAATCGGATAGAGTCAGCATGGATTTACGAAAGGGAAATCATGCTTGATAAATCTATTAGAATTCGTCGAATATGTAACTAATAGAGTTGATGATGGGGAGCCAGAGAATGTGGTTTATTTGGACTTTCAGAAGGCTTTCGACAAAGTCCCACATAAGAGATTAGTGAGTAAAATTAAAGCGCATGGGATTAGTGGTAGTGTATTGCGATAGATAGAAAATTGGTTGGCAGATGGAAAAAAAAGTGTCGGGATAACCGGATCTTTTTCCAAATGGCAGGCAGTGATTAGTGGGGTACCAGAGGGATCGGTGCTAGGACCCCAACTATTCACACTCCATATTAATGATTTAGATGAGGGAACTAAATGTAATATCTCCAAATTTTCAGAAGACACAAAACTGGGTGGGAGGGTGAGTTGTGAGGAGAATGCAGAGAGGCTTCAGGGTGATTCGGACAAGTTGAGTGAGTGGGCTATTGCATGGCAGATGCAGTATAATGTGAATAAATGTGAGGTTATCCACTTTGGTAGCAAAAACAGGAAGGCAGCTTATTATCTGAACAGCTACACACTGAGAGAGGGAAATATGCAGCGATACATGGGTGTTCTCGTACACCAGTCACTGAAGGTAAGCATGCAGGTGCAACAGGTGGTAGAAAAAGGTGAATGTTCTGTTGGCCTTCATAGAGACAGGATTCGAGTACAGGAGCAGGGATGTTTTGCTGCACTTATACTGGGCCTTGGTGAGGCCGCACTTGGAATATTGTGTGCAGTTTTGTTTTCCTTCTCTGAGAAAGGATGTTCTTGCTATAGAGAGAGTGCAACGAAGGTTTATCAGAGTGATTCCTGGGATGTCGGGTTTCACGTATGAGGAGAGTTAGGATTATATTCGCTGGAGTTCAGAAGAGTGAAGAGGGATCTCATAGAAACCGATAAAATTCTAACAGGATTTGACAGGGTAGTTGCAGGAAGGATGTTCCCGATGGTGGGGGAGTCCAGAACCAGGGGTCATAGTCTAAGGATACGGGGTAAACTTTTCAGGACTGAAATGAGGAGAAATTTCTTCACCCAGAGAGTGGTGAGCTAGTGAAATTACGTCATCACTCCCATATCCAAGAGGGATTGGAATATGCTGGCCAGTGCCTCTGCTACTTCCACCATTCCATCCCTCAGCAACCCTCATACATCCCATCCAGACTGGGTAAATTATCTACTTTATTGTGGGACAAAAAGTATTGGATTGAAAAGGGTTAACTGAATCTGTTTGTTCAGTGACTGTAATTAATGTCAGTCTCCATGGACCCTAATTGTGTCATTGGAAGTTTTCCATCTTCTATTAATAAGGGGCTTCCATGTGTTATCCCATCGTTTCAGCCGGAACATCAGCCCCGGCACAACAGAGATCAGTGGCTCCAGAGAGAGAGAAAGGATAGATCAGAATCTGAGAACAAATGACTGGAATGTTGCAGCACTTGGTCATAATCTGAGAACAATAGATTGGAATGTTACAACAATGGGTCAGAATCTGAGAACAAATGACTGGAATGTTGCAGCACTTGGTCAGAATCTGAGAACAATAGATGGGAATGTTACAACAATGGACAGGAGTTTATCCTCGGAACTTTACTACCTTTCTACATATTATGATTTTTACTCATTAAACTTCCGTATCTATCTCGCACTGAAGATTATTCAATACATTTACTATCCCATCCTGGCTATTATTGGTGTCCCTGGTAAGTCTCTCTATCTAGCTATTAATTCTATAAACCAAGTTTAACAGCATTACTGCTCCTGTAATTTGCTCTGCCCTTTTTGTTGCCGTTGTATTCCTGGTGAATATGTCCAGCTATTAGCTCTATAAACCATTGCCAACTGTATTACAGTTCTTGTCATTTAATCGCTCATCTTTGCTGCCCTTGCTGTCTCTATTTCCGTCTAGGAGATCTGTAAACCCTGTTTTACTGAAATACTGTTCTGTTATGTAAATTTTGGGAAGACTGAAGCCAGTGTCATTGGTCTCCATCACAAACTCCATCCCCTATCTGTGAGACAAATACACCACCCTGCCCAATACTGAGGCTGAACCAGACTGTTTGCAATCGGTGTGTTCTATTTAAACCTGAGCTGAGTCCATCTCCATATTCTCTCCATTACCAACCCTGTCTATGACCACCTCTGTCATATCCCCCATCTCCACCTCTGTCTCAGCCAATCTGCTGCATAAACCCTCACCTATACCTTTGTTGAATCCACACTTGACTATTCCAATTCTATCCTGGTCACCCTCCCAGTTATAAACCTCCATAAACCACAGCCCATCCAGATCTCTGCTGCCTGTATTCTAACTCACACCAAATCCCGATCACCCATCACCCCTGTGCTCACTGATCTACATTGGCTCCTGGTCTGGCAGCACCTTAATTTTAACATTCTCATCCTTGTGTTTGAATCCCTCCATGGCCTCACCCCTCCAATTAGTCCCATTCTCCTGCCCATTCTCATATTCCTGAAAATATTTTGACTTCAATCTTTTCTCATTTCTCCTTCTGAAATGAATTCCTTTCCCACTGTATCTGTCCCGAGCCACTATTTTAGACTGTACAGCACTACTGGTGCTGACGGTACAGAAGCTGGGATCCATAGAGAGATGTGAGCTGCTCAGCCAGGCACTTCCAGTGCGGCCTGCACAGTGCCCCAAGCTGGGCAGGGCTCGAGTTCAATCGTAACATGTATGTGTTGTTGAGCTGAGGATGGTTTTAAATGTGATGTCAATGTACCATACCGGCAGTATTGATGTACGTTTTTGAAACTTGATCTGTGCATGTCCACTGACTGCTTGTGTTAGCCACTCTCAGCTGAACATATATTCAGCAGCATGAGGATTATGCATAACATAATATCTAGTATTATTTAAAAGGACCAGGCATCCAACTTACAGGTGAGGGGCTTTTGACTTACTTCTATTATTGTAAAGTTAGTGGAGGTGCTGTGGATGGTTTGTTGGAGGTTGTGTTGTGAGCTGCTGCAGACATTCATGGAGGACAGAGGATTTGGTGACCCAACTCTGCACGAGGTATGGCCTATCAGGGGAAAACAGCAGCAGCCAGAGCAGTTGCACCACGGCTGGCACTGTTGCTCAGCAGGGAGGGACAAAGCGCAGAAGAGCAATAGTTATAGGGGACTTTATAGTCAGGGGCACAGATATGCCCTTCTGTGGGCGTGAACGAGACTCCAGGATGGTATGTTACCTCCCTGGTGCCAGGGTCAAGGATGTCTCTGAACGGACAGGAGGCATTCTGAAGGGGGAGGGTGAACAGCCAGAGGTTGTGGTACACATCTGTAGCAATGACATAGGTAGGAAGAGTGATGAGGTCCTGCAGGGGTAGTTTAGGAAGTTAGGGAGTAAGTTACAAAACAAGACCTCGAGGTTTGTAATCGCTGGATTCCTCCCTGTGCCACGTGCCAGTGAGGCTAGAAATAGGAAGATAGTGCAGCGAAACACGTGGCTGAGCAGCTGGTTTAGGAGGCACGGTTTCAGATATCTGGACCATTGGGCTCTCTTCAGGGACAGATGGGACCTGTACAAGAAGGACGGTTTGCATATAAACTGGAATTGCACTGATATCCTGGCTGCAAGGTTTGCTAGCGTCACTCGGAAGGGTTTAAACTACTGTGGCAGGGGGGTGGGAACCAGAGCAGGAGGACAGCTAGTGAAATAAATGAGGAGGACATAGTAAATAAGGCCAGTAGGACGAAGAGGAAGAGCAGGAACTGAGATGGTGCTGAGTACAGCGGGACTGGTGGTCTGAAGTGCATTTGTTTCAATGCGACAAATATAACAGGTAAGGCAGATGAAGTTAGAACTTGGATTAGTACTTGGAAATATGATGTTGTTGCTATTACAGAGACTTGGTTGAGGGAAGGGCAGGATTGGCAGCTAAATGTTGCAGGCTTTAGAAGCTTCAGGCGGGATAGAGGGGAATGTAAAAGGGGTGGTGGAGCTGCATTACTGTTTAAGGAGAATATCACAGTTGTACTGCGGGAGGACACCTCAGATGGGTCATGCAGCGAGGCAATATGGGTGGTGCTCAGGAATAGGAACTTGGGGGTTTACTACAGGCCTCCCAACAGCCAGCGGGAGGGAGAGGAGCAGATATGCAGACAGATTTTGAAAAGATGTCAAGGTAACAGGGTTGTTGTGGTGGGTGATTATAACTTCCCCTATATTTACTGGGATTCGCTTTGTGCGGCTTGGATGGGGCAGAATTTCTGAGGAGCATCCAGGCGGGCTTCTTGAAACAGTATGTAGATAGTCCAACTAGGGATGGGGCCATTCTGGACCTGGTATTGTGGAATGAGCCCGGCCAGGTGGTCGAAGTTGCCGTGGGGGAGCATTTCGGGAACAGTAACCATAATTCCATAAGTTTTAACGTACTTGTGGATAAGGATAAGAGTAGTCCTCGGGTGAAGGTGCTAAATTGGGGGAAGGCTAATTACAACAATATTAGGCAGGAACTGAAGAATTTAGATTGGGGGCGGATGTTTGAGGGTAAATCAACATCTGACATGTGGGAGTCTTTCAAACGTCAGCTGATTAGAATCGAGGACCGGCATGTTCTGGAAGAAAGACAAGTTTGGCAAGTTTCGGGAAGCTTGGATAACACGGGATATTGTGAGCCTAGTCAAAAAGAAAAAGGAAGCATTTGTAAGGGCTGAAAGGCTAGGAACAGACGAAGCACTTGAGGAATATAAAGACACTTAAGCAAGGAGTTAGGAGGGCTGAAAGGGGTCATGAAAAGTCATTGGCAAACAGGATTAAGGAAAATCCCAAGGATTTTTATACATATATCAAGAGCAAGAGTGTAACCAGGGAAAGGGTTGGCCCACTCAAGGACAGAGATGGGAATCCATGTGTGGAGCCAGAGGAAGTGGGCGAGGTGCTCAATGCGTACTTTGCATCAGTATTCACCAAAGAGAAGGACTTGGTGGATGGTAAGCCTAGAGAAGGGAGTACAGATAGTCTCAGTCATTTCATTATCAATAAGGAGGAGGTGTTGGGTGTCTTGCAAAGCATTAAGGTAGATAAGTCTCCAGGGCCTGATGGGATCTACCCTAGAATACTGAGGGAGGCAAGGGAAGAAATTGCTGGCGCCTTGACAGAAATCTTTGCATCCTCATTGGCTACAGGTGAGGTCCCAGAGGACTGGAGAATAGCCAATGTTGTTCCTTTGTTTAAGAAGGGTGGCAATGATAATCCAGGAAATTATAGGCTGGTGAACCTTATGCCAGTGGTAGGGAAACTATTGGAGAGGATTCTTCCGTACAGGATTTACTCCCATTTGGAAACAAACGAACTCATTAGCGAGAGGCAGCATGGTTTTGTGAAGGGGAGCTCGTGTCTTACTAATTTGATTGAGTTTTTTGAGGAATTGACGAAGATGATTGATGAAGAAAGGGCAGTGGATGTTGTTTATATGGACTTTACTAAAGCCTTTGACAAGGTCCCGCATGGCAGACTGGTACAAAAGGTGAAGTCAAACAGGATCAGAGGTGAGCTGGCAAGTTGGATACAGAACTGGCTCCGTCATAGAAGACAGAGGGTAACAGTGGATGGGCGTTTTTCTGAATGGCGGGATGTGATTAGTGGTGTTCCGCAGGGATCACTCATGGGACCTTTGCTGTTTGTAGTATATATAAATGATTTGGAGGAAAATGTAGCTGCTCTGATTAGTAAGTTTGCGAACGAAACAAAGGTTGGTGGAGTTGCGGATAATGATGAGGATTGTCAGAGGATACAGCAGGATATAGGTCAGGTGGAGACTTGGGTGGAGAAATGGCAGATGGAGTTTAATCCAGAAAAATGTGAGGTAATGCATTTTGGAAGGTCGATTGCAGGTGGGAGGTATACAGTAAATGGCAGAACCCTTAGGAGTATTGACAGGCAGAGAGATCTGGGCGTACAGGTCCACAGGTCACTGAAAGTGGCAACACAGGTGGATAAGGTAGTCAAGAAGGCATACGGCATGCTTATCTTCGTGGGCCGGGGCGTAGAGTATAAAAATTGGCAAGTCATGTTGCAGCTGTACAGAACCTTAGTTAGGCCACACTTGGAATATTGCATGCAATTCTGGTCGCCACACTACCAGAAGGATGTGGAGGCTTTGGAGAGGGTGCAGAGGAGGTTTACCAGGATGTTGCCTTGTCTGGAGGGCATTAGCTATGAGGAGAGGTTGGAAAAACCCGGATTGTTTTCACTGGAACGACGGAGGTGCAGGGGCTTCTCGGTGCCCGCTCCCTGTGGAGCAATCCAGTCAGTCCCATTCTCCCAGTCAGTCCCCGTATCCCTGCAAGTTCATTTCCTTCGGGTGTCCATCCAGTATCCTTTTGAAGTCATTGTCTCGAATGATGAAGCCCAAGATCTGATATGCTTCTCTAAACACGCTCCTAATATGTCCTGCCAACTTCAAAGATCAATGCATATGCTGCCCCAGGTCCCTCTGTCCCTGCACAATCTTGAGAACTGTGTCATTAAGTCTATATTACCTTCCTATTCCTTCTGACAAAATACATCACCTCACACTCCTCTGCATGAAATTCCACCTGCCACTTCTCTGTCCATTCTGCTAGCCTATCTATATCCTTCTACATGTGGTTTGTAACATCCTCACTGTTTACCACACCTCCAAGATTGGTATCATCGGAAATTTTTGAAATTCTACTCTGTATTCCAAGAGCCATGCCATTTATATATAGCAAAAGAAAAACAGTGGTCCTAAGCACTGACCCTTGGGGAACATCACTGTCGACCATCCCCCGGTCTGAAAAACAACCATTTAACACATTTCTCTTTTTCTTGTCCTCTGGACAATTTTTTTCCAATTGGATGCTATTCCATGAGCTTCAATTTTATCAACCAAGCTTCTGTGTTGTTCATCATCAAATAATTTCATAAAATCCACGTAGACAACATCCACCACATTCCCTTCATCAACCTTCTCTCATTTTCCGAATAAATTCAATTAGTCCATCATGCATGATCTGCCTTTCAGAAATCCGTGCTGACAATCCTTAATTAACTCAATCTCTCCAAGTGTGTGTTGTCCTTTTGCCCTGATTATTGTTTCTAAAACCTTACACACCACTGATGTTAAACTAACTGGCCAGTAGTTGCGAGGCCTGTGTGTTGTCCATTGATAATTCTGGGAAGTGAGTGTGACCATCTATGTCATCAATTTCTCCCTCTGCAGGGAAAAGCAGGATGAGAGATCCCGTGGCTTTGTCAGGATAGCGGGATTCCTGATGGTTTCGGTTGATCTGCGGGGCCCCCATGTCAATGGGTTGAGGTTCAGGAACTGGAAGAACTCTCACGCCATTAATGTACAGTTGGTGTGTGAGCATGCCCAGTACATCATGCTGGTGAATGTCCACTATCCTGGCAGCAGACACCATACATTCATTCTGAAGCAGTCAGCCGGTCCCAACACTGCGGGTCTCCATGCAGAACCAGAATGTGGCTCCTTGGAGACAAATGAACCCCCTCTAGACACAGCTCATGTTTCGACACCCCCAAACCACCTCCCACCGTCAACTTTTAGTTACGCAATTAACGTGTGTTATGTGAGCAATGGAGTCACCAGGAACATGGTGGAACAGACCATCGGTGTGATGAAGCAATGCTTCCGATGTCTGAACCGCTCGGGGAGAGCCCTCCAGTACACATTGGAGAAGGTGTCTGAGCTCATGGTGTTCTGCTGCACGCTTCATTTCATCAGCAGCATGTGGACACAGGCATTGGCAGCAGGAATCCGGAGGCCACCTCAGGAGGTGGTGGGAGGGAAGATATTTCCTCGATGCCTTCGACCCGGACAGGCTGTCGGAGAGACCCTGCTAAGATTCCAGTTCCCATAAGCCAACTTCCCTTTCCCACCATGGATCCCCCATTCTCCACCATTACACCCATCTGAGATGCCCCATCACAGTGTCACCTTGGTCATCATCCTATAATAAAAACATCAGAGAATTATTACAGCACAGAAGGACCAATTCAGCCTTTCGTGTCTGCCCTGGCTTTCCGAATGACCAATTCACGGAATGCCGTTCCCTGCATTCTCCCTGCAACCCTGCACATTCTTCCTTCTCACATAACAGTCTATTCAGCTTCAATTGAACCTGCCTCCACCATACTCTCAGGCAGTGCATTCCAGACTCTAACCACTCACTGTGTGAAAAAATATTTTCCTCAGGTCGTCTTTGCTTCTTTTACCCATGACTTTAAATCTGTGCCCTTTCGTTCTCGATCCTTTCACGAGTGGGAACTGTTTCTCTCTATCTACTCTGTCCAGACACCTCATGAATTTTGAAACCTCTAATAAAGCACCTCTCAGCCTTCTCCGAGGAAAACAGTCCTAACTTCTCCAGCCTATCTTCATAACTGAAAATCCTCATCCCGGGAATCATTCACGTGAATATTTTCTGCACACTCTCCAATGCCCTCACGTCTTTCCTCAAGTGTGGCACCCAGAACTGGACGCAATGCCACAGCTGAGGCTGAAATAGAGTCTTATATAAGTTCAACATAACTTCCTTGCTCTTGTGCTCTATGCCCCTATTAATAAAGCCCAGGATACTGCATGCTTTATTAAACACTTTCTCAACCTGTCCTGCCGCCTTCGATGACTTCTGCACATATACACACTGGTGTGCTCCTGCACACCCTATAAAATTGTACCCTTTATTGTATATTGTCTCCCCATGTTCTTCCTATCAACATGAATCACTTCACATTTCTCTGTATTGAACTTCATCTGCCACCTGCCTGCCCATTCCACCAACTTGTGTGTGTACTTTTGAAGTTCTACACTATCCTCCCCACAGTTCACAATTCTTCCAACTTCCGTATCAGCTGCAAACTTTGAAATTGTGCCTGCATACCCAGGTTTAGGTCCTTAATATATATCAGGAAAAGCAAGGATGTCTGGGGAACTCCACAACAAACCTTCCTCCAGCCTGTAAAACATCCATTAATTAGTTCCGAAGAAGGGTCACTGACCCGAAACGTTAACTCTGCTTCTCTTTCCACAGATGCTGCCAGACCTGCTGAGTGACTCCAGCATTTCTTGTTTTTGTTGCATTAATCATGAATGTTTGTTTCCTGTCACTTAGCTAATTTCGTATCCATGTTGCTACCGTCCCTTTTATTCCATGAGCTACAAGTTTGCTCACAGGTCTGTTGTGCGGCTTTGTATCAAAAGGTTTTTGCATGCAGGGAATAGATCAATGTCTGGAATGCACTGCTTGAGAATGGTGGAGGCAGGTTCATTTGAAACTGAATAGACCGTTATATGAAAGTCAATGTACACCACATCAACAGAATTGCTCTCATCAACTTTCTCTGATACCACCTCAAACATCTCCAGCAAATTAGTTAAACATGATGTTCTCTCAAGAAATCCATGCTGGCTTGTTTAATTAACTCGCATTTGTCCATGTGACTATTTGCTTTGTCCAAGATTATTTATTTCTAGAAGTTTTCCCACCACCGAAGTTAAACTGACAGGCCTGTAGTTGCTGGCCTTATCTTTACACCCTTTTTGAACAAGGGTGTAACGTTTACAATTCTCCAGTCCTCTGGCATCACCCTCAAGTCTAAGGAAGACGGAAAAATTATGGCCAGTGCCTCTGCGATTTCCACCCTCACTTCCCTCAGTATCCTTGGATGCATCTCATCTTTTCCTGGTGCTTTATTCAATTTAAGTCCAGACAGCCTATCTAATACTTCCTCTTTATCAATTTTAAACCCCACTAGTGTCTGACTTACCTCCTCTTTCAACATTGCCTGGGTTGCATCTTGGAATCATAGACAGTTTATGGCACAGAGAGAGGCCACTTGGCCCATCGTGTCTATGCTGTCCAAAAAACGATCCATCCGTTCTAATCCTATATTCCAGCATTTGATAGATTACAGCACTTGAGGTGCATATCCAGACACCTTTTGAATGAGTTGTGGGTTTCTGCCTCAACTACCCTTTCAGAAAGTGAGTTCCAGACTCTGACCACCCGCTGGGTGAAAAATAAAATCCGCAGCTCCCTTTTAATCTTTCTACCAATCACTTTAAGTCCATGCCCCCTCGTCACTGACCTCTTTGCTAAGGTGAATGGACCCTTCAGCTCCACTCCACCCAGGCCCCTCTCAGTTTTGTACATTTCAATCAGATTTACCCTCAGCCTTCTCTATTTCAAGGAGAACAGTCCCAGCCTGTCCAATCTTTCCTCATAGCTGCATTTTTCCAGTCCTCGCCACATCCTCATAAATCTCCTCTGCACCCTCTCGGGTGCAATTACATCTTTTCTGTAAAGCGGTGAGCAGAACTGCACACAGTTCTCAAGTTGTGTGCTAACCAATGAGTTATAGAATTCTAGCATAACCTCCCTGGCCGTATATTCTATACCTCGGCTAATAAAGGAAATGATTCCATATCTTCTTCCTTGGTAAAGACAGGTGGGAATTATTCATTTACTACCTCAGCTATATTCTCTGCCTCCATGTGCAAATCCCCTTTATGGTCCTGAGTCGGCCCCATTGTTCCTTTTACTACCCTATTAGTATTTAGATGCCAATAGAAAACTTTGGGATTTCCTTTAATGCTCGTCTCTTTTCCTGCTCTCTCTTTGATTCTCTTATTTGCTTTTTCACTTCCCCTCTGGACCTTCAATATTCAGCCTGCTTCTCAATAGTATTTTCTACCTGATGTCCGTTATATCAGACATAAACTTGTCAACCTTTCGTGCGGCCTTCAAAGATCTGTCTGAATACACACCAAGTCTCTCTGTTCCTGTCTCCTCATTTAAACAATACCCATTTGTTTCTGTTGCCTTCCCTTACACTTCTTACCCAAATGTCTCGCTTCATACTTCACTGTGTTAAATTACATCTGCCATGTTCCTGCCCATTTCACCAGTCAGTCTCCATCATCCTGAAGTCTGCTACTATCCTTCTCACTGTTTATTAACATTTCTGACTTTCCTGCCATCCGAAAACTTTGACATTATTTCCACTGTACACAAGCCCATTGCATTAACATACAACAATAGTGATCCCAACAGTGACCCTGGGGACCCCATTGACTACTTCCCTCCAGACTGAAGAATAACCATTCTTCACTACTCTCTACTTTCTGTCACTGCGCTAATTTCCCGCATGCTGACATTGAAAATAAAAGAACAGACTTTCATTTATGAAACGCCTTTCATGACCAATGTGATGTTCCAAAGTGATTTACAACCAATGAATACTTCTTAAAGCGAAGTCATTCCTGTAATGTAGGAAACAGAGCAGACTATTTCTGCACAGCAAGCTCCCACAAGCAGCAATGTGATGATGATCAGATCTGTTTTTGCGATGCTTATTGAAGGATAAATATTGACAAGGACACCGGGAATAATTCCCCTGCTCTGCTTCTACATAGTGCGATGGGATCTTTAACATCCACCTGAGAGGGCAGACTGCAACTTGGTTTAAAGTGTCATTCGATAGACGGCACCTCTGACAGTGCAACACACCCTCAGTACTGCACTGCAATGTCAGCATTGATTCTTGTGATCAAGTCCTGCAGTGACACTTGATCCTGGAAGCTTGTGACTGAAAGGGGAGAGAGCGACAAACTGAGCCACGGCTGACATTAACCCTTTAATCCCATGTGTTTCTAATTCGGTAACACGGTTGTTATGTGGTACTTTCTCAAACGCCTGTGGAAAGGATAGGGATATTGTGAAAGTACAGGCAGGAGAAATAATAGAATGGCACAAACTGAATGAGGTCATTCGGCCCATCATGTCTGTGCTGCTCCTTTCAAAGAGAAATCCAGTTAGTCCCACTCCCAGGCTTTTTCACTATATCCTTGCATTTTTTTCTCCTTCAGATATTTATCCAATTCCCTTTTGAGATCTACTATTGAATCTGTATCCATCAGCCTATCAGACAGTGCATTCCAAATCCAAACCACTCAGAAACAAAAATCCTCATGTCTGCTTCTTTTACCAAATGCCTGAAATCTGTGTCTCTTGGACATTGGAAATAGTTTCTCTTTATTTAATTTATCTAAATCCTTCGAATGTTAAACACCTCAATCAAATCTCCTCTGAAAGTTCTCTGCTCTAAGCAGAACAACCCCAGCTGTATAACTGTAATCCCTCATGCCTGGACAAATTCTAGTAAAACAGTTCTGTGCCCTCTCTGAAGGCTTCATGTCCTTCCTAAAGTGTGGTTCCCAGTATTCGACACAAGACTCCAGGTGGAGCTGAACTAGTATTTTATATATGTTTCACATAATGTCATTGCTTTTGTTCTTTTTGCCTCTATTTATAAACCCAAGGATCCCATATATTTATTAACTGTCCAGTTAACCTTTCCTGCCACCTTCAAAGATTTGTGTATAAACACCCCTGGTGTCTTTGTTATTTCGCCACCTTTATAGTTGTGCCATTTAACTTGTATTGTCCCTCTTCATTCATCCTTTCAGAATGTATTACCTCACACATCTGCAATGTCAATTAAATATTGAGAAGATTGAAGCCATTGTTTTCTGTCTCTGCTCCAAACATTTCCTAGTTACACACTCCATCCCTCTCCTTTGTAAATGTTTGAGACTAAGTAAAACGGTTCACAAACTTGTTTACATAGCTAACCTTGAGATCCCTTGAGATGAGCTTCCTACCGAATTTTCTCACCATCAGTAAAACGGCCTATTTCCACCCCCCGGTGGAGTTGCATTGCTGGTTAAAGAGGAAATTAACGCAATAGTGAGGCAGGATATTAGCTCTGACGATGCCGAATATGTATGGGTAGAGCTGAGAAACACTAAGGGGCAGAAAACGTTAGTGGGGGTTGTAGATAGACACCCAAACTGTAGTGCTGAATTTGGGAATGGCATTGAACAGGAAATTAGAGACGCATGCGATAAAGGAACATCTGTAATTATGGGTTTCTTGAATCTGCATATAGATTGGGCAAATTAAATTGGTCACAATACATTGTGGAGGAATTCCTGGGGAATATGCGGGATGGTTTTCAGGACCAATTCTTTCAGGAACCAACTGAAGAACAGGCTATCCTAGACTGGTTATTGTGTAATGAGAGAGGAATAATTGACAATCTAGTTGTGCGAGATCCCTTGGGGATGAACGACCATAATATGATAGAATTCTTCATCATGATGGAGAGTGACCTAGTTGATTCTGAGACTAAGGTCGTGAATCTTAATAAAGTAAGCTACGAAGGTATGAGGCATAAGTTGTCGATGATACATTGGGAAACGTTACGTAAAGAGATGACCCTGGATAGGCAATGGCAAACATTCAAAGAGCGCATGGATGAACTGCAACAATTGTTTACTCCTGTCTGGCGCAAAAGTAAAACGGAAAAGGTAGCCAAATCATGGCTTACAAGGAAAGTTCGAGATAGCATTAGATCCAAGGATGAGGCATATAAATTCGCCAGGAAAAAACAACAGACCTGAGGATTGGGAGCAGTTTAAAATTCAGCAAAGGAGCACCAAGGGATTGATTAAGAAGGGGAAAATGGAGTACGAGAGTAAGCTTGCTGGGAACATAAAAACTGACTGCAAACGAATCTATAGGTATGTGAAGCGGAAAAGATTGGCGAAGACAAATACAGGTCCGTTACAGTCAGAAACAGGGAAATTTATTATGGGAAACAAAGAAACGGCTGACCAACTAAATGCATCCTTTAGTTCTGTCTTCACAAAGGAGGACACAAATATCATACCAGAAATGTTGGTGAATACAGGGTTTAGTGAGAGAGAGGAACTGAAAGAAATCAGTATTAGTAGAGAAATGGTGTTGGGGAAGTTGATGGCATTGAAGGCCGATAAATCCCCAGGGCCTAGTAATCTACATCCCAGAGTACTTAAGGAAGTGGCCCTAGAAATAATGGATGGATTGGTGGTCATCTTCCAAGATTCTATGGACTCTGGAACAGTTCCTACAGATTGGAAGGTAGCTAATGTTATCCCACTATTAAAAAAGGGAGGTAGAGAGAAAGCAGGAAATTGTAGACCTGTCAGCCTGACATCGGTCGTGGGGAATATCCTGGAGTCCATTATCAAATATTTTGCAGCAAAGCACTTGGAGAATAGTGGTAGAATCGGACAGAGTCAGCATGGATTTATGAAAGGGAAATCATGCTTGATAAATCTACTAGCATTCTTCCAGGATGTAACTAGTAGAGTTGATGAGAGGGAGCCAGTGGGTGTGGTTTATTTGCATTTTTAGAAGGCTCTCGACAAAGTTCCACGTAAGGGTTTAGCATGTAAAATTAAAGTGCACGAGACTGGGGGTAGTGCATTGCAATAGATAGAAAATTGGTTGGCAGACAGGAAACAAAGCATTGGAACATACAGAGCTTTTTGTGAATGGCAGGCAATGACTAGTGGGGTACCGCAGGGATCGGTGCTAGGACCCCAGCTGTTCACAATATATATGTTAATGATTTAGATGAGGAAACTAAATGTAATATCTCCAAATTTGCAGATGATACAAAATTGAGTGTGAGGGTAAGTTGTGAGGAGGATGCAGAGAGGCTTCAGGGTGATTTGGACAAGTTGAGTGAGTGGTCAAATGCATGGCAGATGCAGTATAATGTGGATAAATGTGAAGTTATCCACTTTACTAGCAAAAACAGGAAGGCAGATTATTATCTGAACGGCTATAAACTGAGAGAGGGGAATATGCAGCGAGACCTGGGTGTTCTGGTACACCAGTCACTGAAGGTAAGCATGCAGGTGCAACAGGCGGTAGAAAAAGGCGAATGTTATGATGACCTTTATAGAGACAGGATTCGAGCACAGGAGCAGGGATGTTTTGCTGCAATATACAGGGCCTTGGTGAGGCCGCATTTGGAATGTTGTGTGCAGTTTTGGTCTCCTTATCTGAGGAAGGATGGTCTTGCAAGAGGGAGTGCAGTAGAGTTTTACCAGTCTGATACCTGGGATGGCGGGACTGCCGTATGAGGAGAGATTGAGTCGGTTAGGACTGTATTCACTGGAATTCAGAAGAGTGAGGAGGGATCTCATCGAAACCTATAAAATTCTAACATGACTTGACAGGGTAGATGCAGGAAGGATGTTCCCGATGGTGAACCACTCCTGAACCACAGGATATGGGGTAAAACTTTCAGGACTGAGATGAGGAGACGTTTCTTCACCCAGAGAGTGGTGAGCCTGTGGAAACCTGTCATCACGCCCATATCCAAGGGGATTGGAAGGTTCTGGCCAGCGCCTCTGCTATTTCCCCCATTCCTTCCCTCAGCAACCCTCATACACCCCATCCAGACTGGATAAATGTTCAACTTTATTGTGGTACAAAAGTGTTGGATTGAAAAGGGTTAACTGAATCTGTTTGTTCCGTGACTGTAATTAATGTCAGTCTCCATGGACCCTAATTGTGTCACTGGACGTTTTCCATCTCCTATTAATAAGGGGATTCTTTCAATGTGTTATTCCATAGTGTCAGTGGGAACATCAGCCCCGGCACTTACAGAGATCAGCTGCTCCAGAGAGATAGAGAGAGGATAGGTTAGAATCTGAGAACAAAAGACTGGAATGTTACAACAATGGGTCAGAATCTGAGAACAATAGATTGGAATGTTACAACAATGGACAGGAGTTTATCCTCGGATCTTTACTCTCTTTCTACATATTATGATTGGTTCTCATTAAACTCTCGTATCTATCTCGCACTGAAGATTATTCAATACATTTACTATCCCATCCTGGCTATTATTGGTGTCCCTGGTAAGTCTCTCTATCTAGCTATTAATTCTTTAAACCATGTTTAACTGCATTACTGCTCCTGTAATTTACTCTGCCCTTCTTGCTGCCGTTGTATTCCTGGTGAATATCTTCAGCCATGAGCTCTATAAACCATTGTCAGCTGTATTACAGTTCTTGTCATATACTCGCTCATCGTTGCTGCTGTTGCTGTCTCTATTTCAGGCCAGGAGATCAGTAAACCCTGTTTCACTGAAATACTGTTCTGTTATGTAAATTTTGGGAAGACTGAAGCCAGTGTCATTGGTCTCCATCACAAACTCCATCCCCTATCTGGGAAGCACATACTCCACCCTGCCCAATATCCGAGGCTCAACCAGACATTTTACAACTTCTGTGATATATTTCAACCTAAGCTAAGTTCATCTTCATATTCTTTTCATCACCAACCCTGCCTAATACCACCTCTGTGATATCACCCCTCGCCACCACTGCCTCAGCCCATCTACTGCGTAAATCCTTATCTGCATCACTGTTAGATACACAGCTGACTATTCCAATTCCATCTTGGTCACCCTCCCAGTTATAAACCTCCATAAACCACAGCCCATCCAGAACTCTGCTGCCAGTATCCTAACTCACACCAAATCCCGATCACCCATCACCCCTGTGCTCACTGATCTACATTGGCTCCTGAACTGGCAACACCTTATTTTTAATATTCTCTTTCTTGTGTTTGAATCTCTCCATGGCCTCACCCCTCCATTTATTCACTTTCCCCAGTCCATTTCACATATTCCTGCAAATCTTTCGACTTCAATCTTTTTTCATTTCTCCTTGTAAAGTGAATTTATTTCCCTCTGCATCTGTCCCGAGCCACGATTTTACACTCTGCAGCAAGACTGCTGCTGACGGTACAGAATTGGGATCCATAAAGAGATGTGAATCGCACAGCTGGCCACTTACGGTGCGGTCTGCACAATATCCCATGCTGAGCGGGGCTCCAGCCCAGTCGTATCATCTATGTGCTGTCAGCATGGTCTTCACAGCCGGCCACTTCTACTGTGGCCTGCACAATATCACATGCTGGGCAGGGCTCTCGCTCAATTGTACCTTGTATGTGTTGTTCTTTTGAGGGTGGATTTGAAAGTGATGTCAATCTGCCATTCCGGCAGCTTTGATGTCCTTCTTTGAAAGTTGGTCTGTGCATGTCCACCGAACGCCTGTGTTAGTCAATGTCAGCTGAACATACATTTAGCATCACAATGAATCCCCTCTAATGTTATTTAAAAGGGCCAGGCATCCAGCTTACCGGTGACGGGCTTTTGACTTACTTCTGCTATTGTAATCTTAGTGGAGGTGCTGTCGATGGTTTTCTGGAGGTTGTGTTGTGAGCTGCTGCAGACATTCAGGGAGGACAGAAGATTTGGTGACCCAAATCTGGACAAGGAATGGGGACTATATTTACAGTGTCTTTGGGTCTATGACATGACCAACAAATGGAGCAGAGGCTGCAGAGAGGGGAAGCTCTGTAAAGAGGGAGGAGGAGGGGGCTTTGCCCTACCCACCCCGGGTTTTTCAAGAGCGCTTTTCCTACCTACACCTAACCCAGGAGCAGTGCGTGAGGTGGCTCTGATTCAATAAGGATGTGGTCACATAGCAGTGTCACCTCCTGTAACACGACCTGGAGCCTCACAGCAGGGTGAGGAAGGAGCTGTCAGTGGCCGTTAAAGTCACAGTTTCATTCAACTTCTGTGTATCTAGATCTTTCCAGACAGGAGCAGGAGACGTATCCAACATAGAGTCACAGAGAGTGAATTAGTCATTTGCGGCACTGAAGGTGGTCATTCGGCCCCTCCATGCCAGCTCTCCCTGGAACAATCCAGTCAGTCCCAATCCCCCGCTCAGTCCCCGTATCCCTGCAAGTTCATTTCCTTCTGGTGTCCATCCAGTTTCCTTTTGAAATCATTAATTGCCTCAGCGTCCACCACCCTCATGGGCAGTGAGTTCCAGCTTATTACCATCCACTGTCATAAAATGTTCCTCCTCATATTCCCCCTGCATCTCTTACCCAAAACCTTCCATCTGTGTCCCCAAGTCCGTGTTTCATCAGTTAATGGGAACAGTTTTTCCTTGTCTGTCTTATCTAAACTTATCATAATCTTGTACACCTCTACCAAAGCTCTCTAAATCTCCTTTACTCCAGGGAGAACAACTCCATCTTCTCCAAACTAACCTTGTCGCTAAACCCCCATCCCTGAAACCATTTTTGTAAATCTCCTCTGCACTCTCTCAAGGACCTTCACATCCTTCCTAACGTGTGGTGACCAGAACTGGACACAGTTCTCCAGTTGAGGCCTAACCAAAGCTTTATAACGTTTCAGCATAACTTCCCTGCCTTTGTATCTTTGTCTGTAATTATGAAGCCCAAGATCTGATATGATTTGCTAAACACCCTCCTAATATGTCCTGCCACCTTCAAAGGTCAATGCATACGGAGGCCCAGGTCCCTCTGTTCCTGCACAATCTTTAGTAATGTGTCATTAAGTCTACATTGCCTTCCGATTCCTTCTGACAAAATACATCACCGCACACTGCTCTGTAATAAATTCTACCTGCCACTTCTCTGTCCATTCTGCCAGCCTATCTAAGTTCTGTTGCGGATGGTTTGTATCATCCTCCCTGTTTATCACACCTACAAGATTGGGATCATCGGAAAATTTTGAAATTCTACTTTGCATTCCAAGGTGCATGTCATTTATATATAGCAAGGAAAAAAATCAGCGTTCCTAGCACTGACCCTTGGGGAACATCACTGTCTACCATCCTCCTGTCTGAAAAACAGCCATTTAACACAAGACTCTTTTTGCTGTCCTTTGGACAATTTTTGATCCAATTGGATGCTATTCCATGAGCTTCAATTTTGTTAACCAAGCTCTGTGTGGTTCTTCATCGAATACTTTACTAAAATCCAGGGAGACAACATCCACCACATTCCCTTCATCAACCTTCTCTGATCATCGAAATCAATTCAATTAGTTCATCAAGCATAATCTGCCTTTTAGAAATCCGTGCTGACAATCCGTAATTAACTCAAACCTCTCCAAGTGTGTGTTGTCCTTTTTCACTGATTATTGTTTCTAAAACCTTACTCACCACTGATGTTAAACTAACTGACCAGTAGTTACTCGTCTTGTGTGTTGTCCATTGATAATTCTGGGAGGTGACGGTGACCATCGATGTTATCATTTTCTCCCTCAGCAGGGGGAGGCAGGATGAGAGATACCGTGGCTTTGTCAGGATAGAGGGAATCCTGATGGTGTGGGTGTCTCTGCGGGGCCCCCGTTGTCAAGAGGGAGAGGTACAGGAACTGGAAAAACTCTCACTCCATGAATGTACAGTTGGTGTGTGAGCATGGCCAGTACATCATGTTGGCGAATGTCCACTATCCTGGCAGCAGCTACCATACCTTCATTCTGATGCAGTCAGCCGGTTCCAACATTTTGGCCGCCATGCAGAACCAGAATGTGGCTCCTCGGAGATGAAAGATTCCATTCTCTAGACACAGCTCATGTTTCTACATCCGCAAACCACCTCGCACCGCCAACCAACCTCACACAATTAACATGTGTATAACGTGAGCAATGGAGTCACCAGGAACATGGTGGAACAGATCATTGGTGTGATGAAGCAATGCTTCCGATGTCTGAACCGCTCGGGGGGAGCCCTCCACTACACAGTGGAGCAGGTATCCAAGTTGGTGGTGTTCTGCTGCACCCTTCATATCATCACCATCATGAGGACACAGGCATTGGCAACAGGAATCCGGAGGACACCTCAGGAGGAGGAGGAGGAGGAGACCGGGAGGATATTTCCTGGATGCCATCGACCCGGACAGGCTGTCGGAGAGTCCCTGCTAAGATTCTGGTTCCATAGGACAACTTCCCTTTCCCACCATGGATCCCCCATTCTCCACCATTACACCCATCTGAGACGCCCCATCACAGTGTCCCCTTGGTCACCATCCTGCAATGTAAAATGCCAACAAAAACCTTTTCATTAACATCTTTATCCAACAACACATCCAATTATACAAACAAAACTGAACTATTCAGCCTTGTGTATTCCCTTAGTGCCTGTCTTGTGGCTTCCCTTGACTTGTCTAGTGCTCCGACACAGTGTTTCCCCAGTGACTGCAGCATGGCTGGTGGAAGGCTGCTGACTTTCACTGGGGAGACTGCAGATGGCCTTGCAGGACGTCCTCGAGCAGCACAGGGCTTTGCGGGTTCGTAGTCGGATTGCACCTCCTCG
This sequence comes from Heterodontus francisci, assembly GCF_036365525.1. Taxonomy (NCBI): domain Eukaryota; kingdom Metazoa; phylum Chordata; class Chondrichthyes; order Heterodontiformes; family Heterodontidae; genus Heterodontus; species Heterodontus francisci. The sequence continues at coordinate 621,524 of NW_027140293.1, forward strand.
ACATGGGCAGCAGCAGCCTGGGCTGGCTGATGGGGAACAGCAAGGACACTAGTGGAGTGGCAGTGAATGGAGGACAAATACTGTCATCCTGAGAGAGGACAGCAAGTTCATGCTCCACAGAGACACTGTCACTGCCAAGGGGCGACACCTCAGCAATCCTGGTAATCTACTGGATCACAGTTTGCTGGAATGCTGTGAGAGCCTGCAAACCCCTTTAAACACTGAGATCCACAGCCATGATAACAGCTGTCTGATCCTGCCTGGCAGCAAACATGGATCTCATGTCCTCAATCTGTGCTTCCACTGCAGCACCAAGAATTTGGGTGTCTGCCGTCTGTGCTGCAGTGGAAGCTGAGACAATGGTATCAGACACTGTATCACGGCTGGGTCCACTAGTGCTGTCATGGAGTTAGTGACCACTTCCACAGGGGAAAGAATGGGCTTCAAGCTCTGTGAAATGCCCTGTGCCATGTTGGAGATGGACTCCTCCGTGTTCCTTGACAGTGACAACAGACTGTCTGACAGGCCTGTCAATGGACAAAGTATCTCACTGTACATGTCCATCAGCATTCTCCTGTATGCTGTTCCAGCAATGTTCACATATGAGTCCTGTGTATTATAACTCGTTTGTGACCTCGCCCTCTGGTGAGCTGACACATGAACTATCCTTTCCCCCTGGCCTGGCTGCAGCTCACTTGTGCTCGGTGACTCAACCCGTGCAGATTGTGTCTCCAAACCAGCCTCTAAGGTTGACACAATGCAAGTATTTGATCTGGTGACTGTGAGTATCAGACCAAGTGATGGGGCTTCACCATCAGTGCTGTGCTGCTGCTCTCTCTCTGTCTCCTGGATCTGCTGTGACTGGGAAACTGGCAGTTTTGGGTTATTATCAGAAAGTATAAAATCAGAAAGGGAGGGTTCGGTCAGGGATTGGGGGTGGGATGGAAAGCAGGAGGTCCATGGTCCCGCCATCTGCAGCTTGTACATCATCCCAGACAGCAGGATAAGGGGGAGGTGGGAGTTAAGAAGGGACATAAGGCAGGAACATAGCATCATCCTGAATGCTCTCGGTGATGCCGGATGCTACGGGCTCTGTCACAGCCGGTCCCATTATGTGGAGAACCACCTCCTCCCTCAGGCTCAGGGGATTAAGGTATGCCTGGTCCCCGTCGGTTCACTGCTGCTCCCTGTGATTATGGGCCACCTTGTCCTGTAAGAGAGAGGGCATAATGTGTTGCACTGTGTTTGGGTGCTGTGCCTTCGATAGCTGAATAGCTGGAGATATGTGGAGGCAGTGAGAGATGGGTGTGAGGCTGGTTATCAGTGGAAGGTGAGTGAGGGTAAGGTGGAGTATGTGCATGTGAGGTGTGAGTCCTGAGTGTTAGGGACTGCTGATGGGTGAGTGATAGGGGTGTGTTATATTGAGCAGTGTGAGAGGTTGGTGGTGTTGAGGATAGGAGATGCCATGTGGTGATGAAGTCACTGACATTTACCAGCCGTGTGAGCTCATTAAACTTCTTCTGGCTCTGCTGCCAGGTCGTCGGGGCCATAATTCTTGCATTCACCTCCGTGGCCACTTGCTCCCATTCCCTTCGGAGGGTGTTTCTTGAGGGTCTCCACACCACCCTACAGAAACATGGGCTCTCTTCTCCTGTTACTCTCCATGACTAAGGCCTCCAGCACCTCATTCGTTAGCCGCAGAGCCCTCTCTCTGTCCTAGTATTCCATTTACCTTGTCTCCAATTGCAGCATTCACAGTCAGCAGCAGCAGCCTCCTGTGATTCAGTGCAGCTTCCCTTCAAGAGGGACAGACTGTCTTTAAGAGCTTAATGCTGGCTGAAAGACGAGCCAGTCTCACACACAGTTAGGCTCCTGTTAAATGTGCAGGCAAACAGCAGCGCGGGTCACCATGGGCGACACGAATTTTTCATGGAAATGAGGACATAGCAGGAGCTTTCTGTGTCACCTGCCACAACAGGAGCAGACACGTGCGGATCATGATCCCTCTGCCGACAAAGCGATGCAAACTCGATTTTCTCGTTCTTGCTATTTCCTTTTCCGTCATTCACACTTTCCCCCTCTCTCTCTCTCTCTCTCTCTCTCTTCACTCTCTCTTTATTGCTCATAGAATCAGAGATTGATGCAGCACAGAAGGAGGTCTGTCGGCCCATTGTGTCAGTACTGTCTCTTTGAAAGAGCTATCTAATTAGTATTAATAGAGGCCTAGATTGAATTGTCTCTTTCCTGCTGTGTCAGTGTGACTCAGTACCACTCCAGCTGGTATTAATGGTGGCCTGTAATGAACTGTCTCTTTCCTGGTGCTTGAGTGGGACTCAGTTCCACTCCAGCTGCTATTAATAGAGGTCTGGTTTGAATTGGCTCTTCCCTGGTGTGTGAGTGAGACTCAGTACCACTCCAGCTGGTATTAATCGGCACAGTGGCAGGACAGTGGTGCAGTGGTTCGCACGCAGCCTCACAGCTCCAGCCACCCGGGTTACTGCCTGCGTGGAGTTTGCAAATTCTCCCTGTGTCTGCGTGGGTTTCCTCCGGGTGCTCCGATTTCCACCCACATGCCAAAGACTAGCAGGTTGATAGGTTAATTGACCATTATAAATTGCCACTAGTATACGTAGGTGGTAGGGAAATATAGGGATAGGTGGGGATGTGGTAGGGATATGGAATTAGTGTAGGATTAGTATAAATGGGTGGTTGATGGTCGGCACAGACACGGTGGGCCAAAGGGCCTGTTTCAGTGTTGTATCTCTAAACTAAACTAAAACTATCTAATTAGTTACTCTCCCCTCCTCTTTCCCCAGACTCCTGCGTTTTTTCTCCTTTTCAAGTATTTGTTAAATTTCCTTTTGAAATATATTATTGAATCTGCTTCCACCATCTCTTCAGGCAGTGAATGCCAGATCCCAACAACTCGCTGTGTAAGAAAATTCTTTTAATTTCACCTCTGGTTCTTTTTCAATCTGTGTCTTCTTAATACTGAACTTTCTGACACTGGAAACCGTTTCACATTAATTATCCCATCAAAACCCTTCATGATTTTGAATTCTATATTAAATCTCCTCTTACCCTTCATTTCAACCCCAGCTTTTCCAATCTCTCCACGTAACTGGTACTCAGATCCCTTGTACCATTCCAGAAAATCACCTCAGTATCTTCACTGAGTCCTTGACATCCTTACCAAAGTGTGGTGATCAGAATTGGACACAATTCTCCAGCTGGGACCTAACCAATGATGTATAAAGATCAGCATTTCCTCCTGAGTTTTTTTTACTCTGTGCCTCTCTCTCACACACCAAGGACACTACATGTTACCTTCAAAGATCTGTGAGTGCACAGCCCAGGTCTCTCCAATCCTGCACCCACTTTTTAATTGTACCATTAAGTTTATACTGTTTCTCCACATATTTCCTACCCAAATGTCTCACTTCACACTTCACTGTGTTAAATTACATCTGCCATGTTCCTGCCCATTTTACCAGTCAGTCCCTGTCTTCCTGAAGTCTGTTTCTGTCCTTATCACTGTTTGTTAACATTTCTGAGTTTCCTGCCCTCTGAAAACTTTGACATTATCCCCTCTGTACACAAGCCCATTGCATTAACATACAGCAACAGTGATCCCAACAGTGACCCTGGGGAACCCCACTGTACTTCCCTCCAGACTGAACAACAACCATTCTCCACTACTCTCTGCTTTCTGTCACTTAGCTAATTTCCTGCATGCTGTCATTGTAAATTTAAAAAAAGAACTTCCATTTATGTAGCGCCTTCATGATCACTGAGTACTTATTAAACCCTAGTCACTATTGTAATGTAGGAAAGATGGCAGAAAATTTCCGCACAGCAAGCTCCCACAAGCAGCAATGTGATAATGATCAGATCTTTAACATCCACCCGAGAGGGCAGATGTTGGTTTAATGTTTCATTCGATAGACGGCACATCTGACAGTGCAACACTCCCACAGTAATGTCACTGCAGTGTCAGCCTTGAATCTTGTGATTAAGTCCTGTTACTTGTTTCTTGCGATCAAATGACACCTGATCCTAGAAGCTTGTGACTGAAAAGGGAAGAGCTACAAACTGAGCCACTGCTGTCATTGGTCCTTTAATCCCATGTGTTTCTAACTTGGTAACATGGCTGTTATGTGGTACTTTATCAAACGCCTGCTTAAAGGATAGGAATATCAGGAAAGTCGAGGCAAGAACAATCATGGAAACATAGAATAGCATTGCACTGAAGAAGGCCATTTGGTCCAACATGTCAGTGCTGGCCCTTTCGAAGATCTACCAGTTAGTTCCACATCCTGGCTCTTTTTTATATTCATTCATGGGATTTGGGTGTCACTGGCTTGGCCAGCATTTATTGCCCTTGTTGCCCTTGAGAAGGTGATGGTGAGCTGCCTTCTTCAACCGCTGCAGTCCATTTGGAGTAGGTAGACCCACAGTGCTGTTTGGAAGGGATTTTGACCCAGCGACAGTGAAGGAACGGCGACATAGTTACAAGTCAGGATGGTGTGTTGCTTGAACGGGAACTTGAAGGTGGTGATTTTCTTATGCATTTTCTGCCCTTGTCCTTCTAGTTGGGAGAGGTCGTGCGTTTGGAAGGCGCTGTCGAAGGGGCCTTGGTGCATTGCTGCAGTGCATCTTATAGATGGTACATACTGCTGTCACTGTGCGTCGGTGGTGGAGGGAGTGAATGTTTGTAGATGGGGTGCGAATCAAGTGGGCTGCTTTTTCCTGAATGGTATCGAGCTTCTTGAGTGTTGTTGGAGCTGCACCCATCCAGGCAAGTGGAGAGTACTCCTGACATCACACTCCTGACTTGTGCCTTATAGATGGTGGACAGGCTTTGGGGAGTCAGGAGGTGAGTTTCTCGTCTCAAGATTCCTCGCCTCTGAACTGCTCTTGTAGCCATGATATTTATATGGCTACTCCAGTTCAGTTTCTGGTCAATGGTAGCCATTGTTGATAGTGGGGGATTCAGCGATGGTATGCCATTGAATGTCAAGGGGAGATGGTTAGATTCTCTCTTGTTGGAGATGGTCATTGCCTGGCACTTGTGTGGCGCGAATGTTACTTGCCACTTATCAGCCAAAGGCTGGATATTGTTCAGGTCTTGCTGCATTTCTGCACGGACTGCTTCAGTATCTGAGGAGTCGCGAATGGTGCTGAACATTGTGCAATCATCAGTGAACATCCCCACTTCTGACCTTATTATTGAAGGTAGGTCATTGATGAAGCAGCTGAAGATAGTTGGGTCCAGGACACGACCCTGAGGAACACCTGCAGTGATTTCCTGGAGCTCAGATGATTGACCTCCAACAACCACAAGCATCTTCCTTTTGCACTAGGTATGACTCCAGCCAGCGGAGGGTTTGAGATAATGAGGTAATGAGATCAAGAGCTGAGTGGCTGTAGCAGAACCTAAACTGAGCGTCACTGAGCAGGGTATTGCTGAGCAAGTGCTGTTTGATAGCACTGTCGGTGACACCTTCCATCACTTTACTGATGATTGAGAGTAGGCTGATGGGGCGGTAATTGGCCGGGTTGGACTTGTCCTGCTTTTTGTCTACAGGACATACCTGGGCAACCTTCCACATTGCAGGGTTGATGCCAGTGTTGTAGCTGTACTGGAACTGCTTGGCTAGGGGTGCGGCAAGTTCTCGAGCACATGTCTTCAGTACTATTGCCGGAATATTGTCAGGGCTCATAGCCATTGCAGTATCCAGTGCCTTCTGTCATATCTTCATATCACGTGGAGTGAATTAAGCCCTGAGAAACAGTACTGTATACTCCCCTCCACCTCCAGTCTGAACAATGACTTTTCACCACTTCTCTCTTCTTTATGTCCCTGAGTCACTGTCATATCCACACCATCACTGTCACATTAATCCATGTCTTCCATTTTTCATAACAAGTCTATGAAATGTTATTTGTTTACAGGCCTTTTGAAAGTCTATATACATAAATGGATATACACGAGTAGGGGAGGAACATGTTGCTATGGTTCTTCATGAATACTTTGTATCTGTCTTAACAAAAGGGGGGACGATGCAGATATTGTGGTTAAGGAGAAGGAGTGTGAATTATTGGATGTGATATACATAGGGAGAGAGGAAGTATTAATGGGATTAGCATCCTTGAAAGTTGATCCATCACCAGGGCCAGTTGAAATGTATCCTAGGCTGTCAAAAGAAGTGAGAGAGGAAATGGCAGAGGGTCTGGCCATCATTTTCCAGTCCGCACTGGATACAGAGTAGTGCCAGAGGATTGGTGAACTGTTAAAATTGTACCTCTTTAAAAATGGAGCAAGGGATAGACCGAATAATTGCAGGCCAGTCAGTCTAACCTCAGTAGTGGGCACATTATTGGAATCTATTCTGAAAGACAGGAGAAAGTGTCACTTGGAAAGGCACAGGTTAATCACGGATATTGAGCATGGATTTGATAAGGGAAGATATTGTTTGACCAAGTTAACTGAATTTTTCGAAGAAGTAGCAAGGATGATAGATGAGGGTAGTGCAGTTGATATGGTCTACTTGGATTTTGACAAGGCTTTTGTCAGGGTCACATGTGGCGTATTAGTTAAAAAAAATAAAATCCCATGGAATCCAGGGAAATTCAACAAGCTGGATGCAAAATAGGCTCAGTGATAGGAAACAAAGGGTGATTGTTGATGGGTGATTTACTGACTTGAGGCCTGTTTCCAGTGACGTTCCACAGGGCTCAGTACTGGACTTCCTGCTTTTTTGTAGTATATATTAACGATTTGAACGTAAATGTAGGGGGCATGATCAAGATTTGTGCAGATGGTACACAGATTGGTCGTGCAGTCGACAGCAAGGAGGATAGCTGTCGGCTGCAGGCAGATATTGATGGCAGAAAGGTGACAAATGGAATTCAACCTGGATAAGTCTAAGGTGATGCAATTGAGGAGGTCAAACAAGGCAAAAGGATAGACGATTAATAGGAAAATACTGAGAAGTGTAGAGGAAGTGAGGGACCTTGGAGTCAATGTCCACTGATCCCTGAAGTTAGCAGGTCAGGTCGATAAGGTGGTTAAGAAGGCATATGGAATCCTTTCCTTTATTAGCTGAGGTATAGAATACAAGAGCAGGAAGGTTATGCTGGAACTGTATAAATCATTGGTTAGGTCACAACCTGAGTACTGTGTGCAGTTCTGGTCACCTCATTACACAAAGGATGTAATTTCACTAGAGAGGGTATGGAGGAGATTTACAAGGATGTTGCCAGGACTGGAAAAATGCAGCTATGAAGAAAGATTAAATCGGCTGGGGTTGTTCTACTTGGAACAGAGTAGGCTGAAGGGAGACCTGATTGAAATGGACATAATTTCGTGGGGCCTGGATAGAGTGGAGGTGAAGCATCTATTCACCTTAGCAGAGAGATCAGTGAATAGGGGGCAGTGACTTAAAGTGCTTGGTAGAAGGACCAGCGGGGAATTGAGGAGAAACTTGTTCACCCAAAAATACAAAATTGGCTCAGTGACAGGAAACAAAGGGTAATTGTTATAATAAAAGCAAAATACTGCGGATGCTGGAAATCTGAAGTAAAAACAAGAAATGCTGGAAATACTCAGCAGGTCTGGCAGCATATGTGGAGGGAGAAGCAGAGATAATGTTTCAGGTCAGTGAAGGAGGGTCACTGACCTGTAACGCTAACTCTGCTTCTCTCTCCACAGATGCTGCCAGACCTGCTGAGTATTTGCAGCATTTCTTGTTTTTATGAAACTGTAATTGTTGACGGGCATTTTACTGACCGGAGGACTGCTTCCATTGGCATTCCACAGGGTTCAGTCCTGGGTTCCCTGTTTTTAGTGAAGGTCTAGAACTTACTGCCCGTAAGGATAGTTGAGGCAGAATACCTGCACTCATTCAAAAGGAGTCTGGATGTTCAACTCAAGTGCCATAATCTTCAGGGCTATGGATCAAATGCTGGAAGGTAGGATTAGAATAGGTGGATCATGTATCGGCCGGCACAGACACAATGGGCCAAGTGGCCTCTTTCTCTGTCTTAAAATTTCTATGAGTATATTACATGAAACACGCTATCCACATTAACACTCACAGTTACGTCCTGAACGAACTCTATCAATATTATCAGAAATGATTTTCCATTAACCTATCCATGCTACTTGTCATTGATTAACCCATGTTTTTGCAAGCAAGATATATTTTTGTGCTGGGTTATGGCCTCTAGAATTTTCCAACCACCAACGTTAGACTGATAGTTACAGGGTTTATCCAACCTCTACTTTTTTAAACAGTGTAACATTTACAACCCTGCAGTCCTCTGGCATCAATCCCATATCCAAGGAGGATTGAAAGATTCTGTCCAATGCCTCTGTTATTTCCACCATTCCTTCCCTCAGTAACTATCATACATTCCATCCAGACTGGATAAATGTTCTACTTTACTGCGGCACAAAATGTGTTGGATTGAAAGGTGTTAACTGAACCTGTTTGTTCAGTGACTGTAATTAATGTCAGTCTCCATGGACCTTAATGGTGTCACTGGAGGGTTTCCCTCTTCTATTAAGAAGGACTCCTTTCAATGTGTTATCCTATAGTGTCAGCGGGAGCATCAACCCAGGCACCAACAGAGATCAGCGGCTGCAGAGAGAGGGAGAGGATAGATCAGAATTTGAACAATAGATTGGAATGTTACAACAATGTGTCAGAATCTGAGAACAATTGATTGGAATGTTACTACAGTGGACAGGAGTTTATCCGTTTGGTTTGGCCTGGTTACTGCAGATTATTATTGGATAACATTAGAACAGCGGATCTATTTTGCTCTGAAGATGATTCAATTTATTTACTATCCCATCCTCGCTACTGTTGGTGTCCCTGGTAAGTCTCTGTATCCAACTATTAGATTCATAAACCATATTTCACTGATTTAGTGTTCTTGTCATTTAAATCGTGAGAAGACTGAAACCATTATCTTCAGTTTCTGTCACAAACTCCATTCCCGGTCCATGATCTGCATCCCCTCACTGGCCGTTGTCTGAGGCTGAACCAGGAAGTTTACAACCTCTGGTATCTGTTTAATGCTGAGCTGAGTTCATCCCCATATTCCCTCCATCCCCAACAGTGCCTATTGTTATGGCCAGGTGAGGAAGGGTCAAAGTCGCTCGGCTTTATTTGACCACAACAGTGTTTGTCCTTTCTAAACAGTGAATATGCTGAACGTCTGAGTGAGTGTTTTACATTTTACCTTTGGTGTGATGGTGGAGGGACCGATTAGACTGGTTCTCTTGAGTTTAAACATGAAAGAGGTGAGTTTATTATACTTAACAATATAAACCCGATCTAAATAAAATCATTAAAATAAATAGAACACATTTATGCACTCACTCACACGAGAATCACACAGAAATAGATTACAGAGTGAGAAGTAAATGTGTAGTTGGATTGGAGTCCAGAAGAAATATTGAAAAAAAAACTCATTCTGTGAGGTTTGACCATTCCGTGGTCTTCCTGCTGAAGTTGTAACCTTGAAGTCTTTTTCTGGTCAAAGTGCAGTTTGTCACATGGTCCACATGGCTCAGGGATTTCTTTGAGGCAGACTTGTAGCAGGCTTTCTTCCCCTGGTTACTCTGTCTGTGGCAATCTGTAGGCTTGGAGGGCCCACAGTCGCATGTGGTTTTCAAATTTGTGATTTGAGAGAGAGGGAGGGGTGTGGGGGGAACACAGCCCTTCTGCTTCAGCACATTTTGAATCACTGGCTTGTCTGTTTTTGTCCAGGGAAACTCTCAGTTTTCACAGAGATAGACAGTCTCCTGACTGCCTCAGTGCATTCGCTGGACCCTTAACAATGAGATTCAAGGTTTGGAACTTCTATCTGTTCAGGGCTCAGGATACCAGTAGTCACTCTCGGAGGACTTTGTTCTTAGATTAGATTTGAGATACAGCGCTGAAACAGGCCCTTCGGCCCACCGAGTCTGTGCCGAACATCATCCACCCATTTATACTAATCCTACACTAATCCCATATTCCTACCAAACATCCCCACCTGTCCCTATATTTCCCTGCCACCTACCTAGATTAGTGACAATTTATAATGGCCAACTTACCGATCAACCTGCAAGTCTTTTGGCTTGTGGGAGGAAACCGGAGCACCCGGAGAAAACCCACGCAGACACAGGGAGAACTTGAAAACTCTACACAGGCAGTACCCGGAATCGAACCCGGGTCCCTGGAGTTGTGAGGCTGCGGTGCTAACCACTGCACCACTGTGCCTCCCTTTCAAAGTCAATGTGTCAGGATGGCCTTGTATGCTGTGTTAATGAATGCATTCTTAGGTAATTCAATCACTGGAGCAAGCCAATGATTTGGGTCCAGGCTCATCAGACATGTATCTCCTGTTGTAGGATTTAGAATGTGAAAAGGTGTTTCAGATGCCAATTGCGGTGGCCATCTTGGCTGCCAGTTTTTTCAAGGATAGCTGTAAGATTTTTTTTCTATTAAACGTTTACTGTAAGTTTCCAAACGATGAATTAAATTTCATAATTTGGCATATTGTGTTATCTTGACACCGCCACAGCACACGGGGAACAAATGTGATAACAAGAACATTTCATTGCAGAATTGTGGGAATAAAAAGAAGGAAGCACACATTCATTCTCAATAATCACTTCCCAAACTGACATATTAATCTTAGAATTACTGCAGCTGACATTGTCTGTTACAGTTGGACTGATTTAGTGTTTTGATGTTTTGTCTGGGATGGTTATGTGTCGGAATCGACCCTGGACATTGCATCAGCGATTACATTGTTTTTTCTTCTCACCTGCAATGAATCTTTAACCATTCAGGTTCCTTCACCTTGATAATCCTTCTCCCTAAACCGACAGTGTGTCTTTTTAACCCTGTAAGGTGTCTGTGATTTCCTCTGGGCCTTTGTTCTTGCTGAGTTTGGCTTTGCAATTGTTGAGTTTGATTAGCTTTGTGTTTGGGACCTGATCATTGTGTTCTTCAGTGGGTAGATCAACACTGACCTTACTTTTAGTTTTCTGGTGAGGTACACAAGTGCTGTTTACTTTAGGGTATTTTCCCTTCCCTTTTCCCTCTACTATGGGAGCATCATTTTTCTAACCAGCCCCATGTGCTCTGGGATTTTATGGCTCGCAGGTGGCTGTCCATCTTTCACTGCACTCTCCTCCGGCACCTCGACTCGGTGAAGCATCTCCCTCACTATTGGCTTGCCTTTTTGGGAATTTTCCTTTGTCGTTGCATATTTCTGTAAATGCTGTTAGCTGACTTTTTAGGTTGCCTCATTGACCTGCATTTAAGAAGGAGAGTGTGGGGTCTAATTTAACTAACATTTCAGGGTTGGCAAATCGGAGAGTAGGGGATTCCAGTTGGGAATCCTCCTGGCCCTTCTCTAAGCTGTTTTCACTGTCCTTTTCAATCCTTCCCTCCTGACAGTCTGCCAGATCTGTACTTATCTGTTCCCTCCACAGCATTTGCTTTTTTCCATTGGTCTGGGTGCCAATTAAATAATTTACCTCACTATTCCTTTTGCCACTCGATATGGACCACTGAACCGGGATTTCAGGGATTCACCCTGCATTGGGAATAGTAACAATACATGGTCTCTGTCCTGAAATGTTTTGGCCTTGGCATTTTTGCCTGCTTACTTTTTCATAACTGAGTAGGAGATCTTTAGGTGTTCTTGAGCAATTGCACAGGCTGTCGTGAGCCACCCCGGAGCATGGAAATGTAGTCTGACATGGAAGACTCAACCCTGTGTCCCAAAAACTTCTCCTTGATTAGCTTAAGAGGACCTCTCACCTCGTGTCCATAAACTAATTCAAAGAGACTAAAGCCAGTGGACTCAGTGGATAAGTTCCTGGTAACCAACAGGTGAAATGCCATCCCTTTGTCCCAGTCATGGGGTTCCTCATAGCAGTATGGCCTGATCATTGTCTTTAGGGTCTGGTGGTACTGCTCCAAAGCCCCTTGTGACTGTGGGTGGTAGACTTTGGCTGGGTTATGTCTAGAATACCCATGACCTTTTCAGAAATACTGGATGTAAAATGTGTGCCCTGATCCATCTGAATCTCAGCAGGCAGCCCATAGCGGGTTAGCCCCTCCACCACTACCTTGGCAGAGATAGTTCTTTAGGAGAATGGCCTCTGGGGATCGGGTCACCACATCCATAATGGTGAGAAGATACTGGTTGTCCCGTTTTGTTTTCAGCCGGTGTCCCACATAATCCACCAGCATTCTGCTGAAGGGTTCCACAAAATCTGGTATGGGTATTAGGGTGAAGGTATTATTGCAGGTTGGAGCCTCCCCACAACATGGCAGGTGTGACCACTTTTACAGAATTCCACCACATCTTTGTGGAGTTGTGGCCATGTCAAAATGTTGCCTTATGTGGGCTTTAAATTTTCATACATCAACATGTACTGTCATTGGAAGTTCGTGGGCCATTAATATTTCTTTCAGGGACCTCAGCGGCACCACTCTCTGGTGAAGCACTGTCCAATCTTCATCCTCAGGTTTGTAAGGAGGTCTCCACTTCCTCACCAGCACCTCATTCTTTAAATAGTAGCACTCTGCAACTCCCTCTGCTTGAGTTTTGGTTTGGACAGTCTGTGCTATATTTTAACACTGGGTCGAGTTGTTGAGCCTCAACTAAGGAAGATCTGTTTAACACATCCTTTGTGCTCTCTACCTTCCCAAAGAAGGTTTCAGACAACCAGACAGTAGGGGCATCCATCTCCAGTGTCAGTTCAGCCACCTCTGATGGGGATTGTTTAGCCATGGACCGAGTCACCACAGAATCAGGGAAAATGCCGGTAACCTTCCCCTGTAACTGCTCTGTGTCCCTGATCTCTTGTTGTCTCTCCAGAACCTTTGCAGAAGCTGCCACCTTTTCCCTGCCAGATCAATACCCAGGAGCAGGTCCCCATGGCTGCTGGTCCTGAAAATAGGCCGCACTGCACGTGCACCCAATATAAAGGTATGGACATATACTGCCTTCCAATACCATTCGCTAACAGTCTAGCATTCACTGCACTCTCGGAGAAAGGTCATGCCTATTCCCAGCAGAAGGGATTGGGTGGCAACTTTATTATTGAGTATGACCAGGGCTTGCTAACCTCAATGAAGGGGTATAGGGTCACTTTCCCCTGGGATTCAAAATTCTAGTAACGCTCAAGGATTTTGTTAAGTTTTCCCGCAGTCTCTGTGGTGGGGTTACTGTGTCTGACTGTTACAGTTAAAGGCACAGCCTGACCTGCTGTGCTTTCCATCAGCGCCCGTTTTCCTGCACTTATCTGGTGGACCCTGAGTAATCCTACAGGTTTTCCCCATCACTTACAGCATTCAACACGATGGTGATCTGCCTTACTGCAGTGGAAGCACACAGATCATTGGTCATTACTCCTGCTCTCAGTACCGTCCTATTTGGCCTGAGCGTGGGCCCCTGTGTGTCCAGATTTTCCTCCTTGCCCGTGGCTGCTCAGGCTCTTGTCACCCTCCCACCTTTTATTCCCGGGTCTTTGGGGAGACTAGGGAATGCATTCCCTTTGGGGTTAAGGCCTTGTGTACATGGAAAAAAATCATCATCCAGAATTGCAACCTTCCTGGCTCTTCGAAACTTTTTTGCCCCTGTGTGGGTTTTAATGGGATCGGGAGCGAGTTTTTGAACTCCTCCAGAAGGATCACCACTTTGAGGTTTACATATGTGGGCTGTATACCGATTTTCCGTATCTACTGGTCAGAGGCAAACATAAAAGCGGACTGTAAAATCTTCTATAGTTACGTTAAAAGGAAACATTTGGGTAAGACATGTATGTGTCCGTGACAGGCAGAGTCAGGGCAATTTATAATGGGGAATCGAGAAATCGCAGAGAAGCTGAATGATCACTTTGTGTCCGTCTTCATTGAGAAAGATACAAGAAATCTCCCAGAATTAGAGATCCAAGGGATTAGGGGGAATGAGGAAGTGAAGCAAATTAATATTAGTAAGAAGTTTGTGTTGGAGAAATTAATGGGGTTGAAGGTTGATAAGTCCCCAGGACCTGATATTCTAAATTCCAGAGTGTTGGCAGAGGTAGCTATGGAAACAGTAGGTGCATGGGTGATCACCTTCTGGAACGGTTCCAGCATATTGGAAGGTCGCAAATGTCACCCCACGATTTAAGAAGGGAGGGAGAGAGAAAACGGGGTATTACAGATCTGTTAGCCTGACATCAATAGTAGGGAAAATGGTAGAATCTATCATAAAGGATGTGATAAATGGATAATTGGATAAAGATGATCTGATTGGGCATAGTCAACATGGATTTATGAATGGGAAATCATGTTTGATGTACCTGTTGTAGTGTTTTGAGGATAGTAGTAACAGAATTGATAAAGTGGAGTCGGTGGATGTAGTATATTTGGATTTTCAGATGGATTTTTGATAAGGTCCCCCACAGGAGGTTGGTTAGTAAAATTAAAGCACATGGCATAGGACGTAATATACTGGCATGGATTAAGGATTGGTTAACAAGCATAAAACAGAGAGTAGGAATAAATGGGTCATTCTCGCTTTGGCAGGCTGTGACTAGTGGGGTAAGTAAAAAGGAAACATTTGGGTAAGTACTTGGGCCCCATCTGTTCACAATATGTATCATTTATTTAGATGTGGGGACCAGAGTAATATTCCCAAGTTTGCAGATGATACAAAAAGATGTGGGAATGTATGTGCTGTGAGGAAGATGCAAAGTGGCTTCAAGGGAATTTGGACAGACTTCGTGGGAGGGCAAGAACGTGGCAGATGGAATATAATGTGGAAAATATGAGGTTATCCACTTTGGAAGGTGGAATGGATGTGCAGGGTATTTCTTGAATGGTAAGAAATTAGAAAGTGTAGATGTACAAAGGGATCTGGGTGTCCTTGTCAATAAGTCACTGAAAGCTGACATGCAGGGACAGCAAGCACTTAAGAAGGCTCATGGTATGTTAGCCTTTATCACAAGAGAATTTGAGTACAGGAGTAGTGAAGTCTTGCTTCAATTGTATGGAACCTTGTGAGACCACAACTGGAGTACTGTGTGCAGCTTTGCACCCCTTACTTTAGGAAGTATATTATTGCCATAGGGGGAGTGCAACGAAGATTCACTAGACTTGTTCCTGGGATGGCAGGACTGGCCTATGAAGAGATTAGGAAAACTGGGCCTGGATTCTCTACAATTTCGAAGAATGAGATGTGATCTCATTGAAACCGACAACAGAATTAAATGGATAGACGGGTTGATGCAGCTAAGATGTTTCCCCTGGTTGGGGAGTCTAGAACCAGCAGAGACAATTTTAAAATAAGGAGGAAGTCACTTAGGACAGAGATGAGGAGAAATTTCTTTACATAGGGGGTTGTGAATCTTTGGAATTCTCTACCCCAGAGGGCTGTGGAAGCTCAGTCATTGAGTATGTTTGAAGCAGAGATTGACAGATTTCTAAATGCAAATGACATAAAGGGATATGGGGATAGTGTGGTAAAAAGGAATTGAAATAGAAGATAACCCATAATCGTATTGAATGGCGGGGCAGACTAGATGGGCTGAATGGCCTACTCCTGCTCCTTTGTTCCGAAGGTACTTAACTCTTTCAAACTGGAGGTAAGTTCGCTCAGGCTACTTTCGTAGTGTTCCGAATTTTTGGTAGTACGCTTCTGATACGATCTCATAAGCACCCTGGATAGCATTTTTAGTCATCTCAGAATCTGATGAACTTTCATCTGGGAACAGTGAATAAACCTCATGGGCTTTTCCTGTTACTTTGCTTTATAAAAACAGTGTCCAGTTCTCTGCTGCCATTTCAGCTGCTTTGCAAGTTTTTCAAAAGTGACAATAAACTCTGCCACATCCTCCTCATTGAACTTTAGATTGAACTGGGATAACTGTAAGAGCTCAGCACATGGTCCTGAACTATGGGCAGCTCACTCACTAGCTGTGCTTTCACTGGGTGTACTGGATCTTCCTCTAGTTGTTTGAGCCGCCTTAACTCCCTTTCCTCCTTCTCCTTCTGGAACACTCTTACTTTTTCCCTTTCTTGACACTCACTCTGTTCTTTCTCGATCTCTCTGGAATTCTAATTATTGTCTCTTCTGTTCAAGTTTTACCTCAGCTAACATTAGTCTATCTGTTAGTGATTCTAACTCTGCTTGAGTCTTCAGCTTCAAGTGAAAAATGATTGGCCACAGGTCTTAGAATTTTGGGTTTCCTAGCTTTTGGGCGGAGAGTAACCCCTAACTGTCCAGCTACATTACTCAACTTTTCAACAGAGAGGGATTCTAAGCTGTACCAAGTTACTTCTTCTGTATGTAACTCCTTTTATGCCAATGTAACTCCTTTATTCAAAAAGGGAGGGAGACAGAAAGCAGGAAAAATTATGAGGCCCATAGATAGGGTAGAGAAGAAGAAACTTTTCCCTTAGCAGAGGTGTCAATAACCGGGGGACATTGATTTAAAGTGAGGGGCATGTGGTTTAGAGGAGATTTGAGGGAAAAAAATATTTCACTCAGATGGTGGCTGGAATCTGGAACACACTACCTGTAAAGATGGTGGAGGCAAGAACCCTGACAACATTTAAGTAGTATTTAGATGAGCACTTGAAATGCCATAGCCTACAAGGTTACAGGCCAAGTGCTGGAAAAGGGGATTAAAATGGACAGGCTTGATGGCCGGCACAGACAGAGTGGGGCGAAGGGACTGTTTCTGTGCTGTAAAACTCTGTGCATCTGTGACACATCCAATTTCTCATTTGTTGTTGCGATTTGATCACTAGAACTGCCAGATTTCTGTTACAGCCAGGTGAGGAGGGGTCCCAGGCTCTCCTCTTGTCCTATCTTTTATTTCACTGCAGCGGGGCTTATTCCTTATTAGCAGTGGACATGCTGACCACCTCAGTGAGCATTTTACCTTTTACCGTTGTTGTGATCGTGAAAGAACAAATCAGACAGGTTTTCTTGAGTTTGAACAAGAGGTGAGTTTATTATACTTAACAATCTAAACTGAATCTAAATAAAATAATAAACATACACACATTCATGCACACACACACAGACCTGCAAATCACACATAAATACATTATAGAGTGAGAACTAAATTTCTATTCGGATTAGAGTCCAGAATAAATTAAAAATAAACCAAAATCTGTGAGATTGGGTAATTCTGTGGTCTGCGCCTTTGCCTCCCTTATTTATAAGTGTCATGTCATCTGCAAGAGTTTAAAGTATGTTGTTTTACATATAAGTTTATGTCACTTTTATATTTATCTATATGTCAGGAAGAGCACTGGTTTTTATACTGACCCCTGAGAAACAGCACTGTATTCTCCCCCTCCCCCAGTCTGAACAATGTCTGTTCACCACTTCTCTCTGCTTTCTGTCGCTGAGTCAGTGTCATATCCACACTATCACTGTCACATTAATCCATATGTTCCATTTTTCATAACAAGTCGATGAAATGTCATTTGATCACAGGCCTTTTGATAGTCCAGATACAGAACAGGAAACACACTATCCTCATCAACACTCACAGTTAGGTCATCAACTAACTTGATCAAGATTATCAGACATGATTTTCCATGATCCTATCCGTACTGTTTATCATTTAATATCACATGTTTTACCAAGAATGATATATTTTTGTACTGGGTCACGGCCTCTAGAAATTTCCAACCACCGACATTAAACTGACTGGTCAGTAGTTATCGGGTTTATCTAATGTCTCCTTATTTAAACAGCTTGTAACAGCTTTGTCATCACTCCCAGATCCAAAGAGGATTGAAAGCTTTTGGCCAGTGCCTCTGCTATTTCCACATTCCTTCCCTCAACAAACTTCATATATCCCATCTGGACTGGGTAAATCTTCGAAAGTATTGTGGTCTAAAAAGTGTTGGATTGGAAGGTGTTAACTGAACCTGTTTGGTCATTGACTGTAATTAACGTCAGTCTCCAAGGACCCTATTTGTGTCACTGGAGGGTTTCCCTCTTCTATTAATAACGGACTCCTTCCAATGTGCTGGCTCATCGTGTCAGTGGGAGCATCACCCCTGGCACTAACAGAGATCAGCGGCTCCAGAGAGCGAGAGAGGAGAGATCAGAATCTGAGAACAATAGATTGGAATATTACAATAACGGGTCAGAATCTGAGAACAATAGATTGGAATGTTACAACAATGGATCAGAATCTGAGGACAATAGATTGGAATGTTACAACAATAGATCAGAATCTGAGAACAATAGATTGGAATGTTAGAACAATGGACAGCAGGAGTTTCTCCTATTGGTTTAGCCTCGGTACTGCAGATTATTTTTGGATAACATTAGATTTGCGGATCTATTATGCTCTGAAGATGATTCAAACGATTTACTATCCCATACTCGCTATTATGGGTGTCCCTCGCAAGTCTCTGTATCCAACTATTAGATCTATAAATCATATTTCACTGATTCAGTGTTCTTGTCATGTAAATCTTGGGAAGACTGAAGCCACAGTCTTCAGTCTCTATCTCACATTCCACTCTGCATCCACTATCTGCATTCCCCTCCCTACCCAATGTCTGAGCCTGAAACAGACTGCTTGGAACCTCTTTGTTATATTTCTATCTGAGCTGAGTTCATTGCCATATTCCGCCTATCACCATCCCTACCTGCTACTACCTCTGGAATATCACCTGTCATCACCTCTGCCCATCTGCTAATAAACCCTCATCTGTGCCGCTGTTAAATCCACACTTAACTATTCCAATTCTATCCTGGTCACCCTCCCAGTTATCAACCTGCATAAACAACAGCCCATCCAGAACGCTGCTGCCTATATCCTCACTCACACCAAATCCCGATCGCCCATTACTTCTGTTTCTGATCGACATTGGTTAAAGGCCTGGCAGCACCTAAATTTTAATATTCTCATTCTTGTGTTTGAATCCCTCCGTGGCCTCACCCCTCCAATTAGTCCCTTTTCCCTTCCATTCCACATATTCTTGTAAATCTTATGCCTTCAAGTCTTTTTCCAATTCTCTTTTAGATGTGAGCTGTTTTCACTCTATTTCTTCCCTGCTGTGATTTTCACTCTATGACTTTTCACTCTATGACGGCACTGGTGCCAACGCTATGGAAACCTGGATCTATAAAATGATGTCAACCACACAGCCGGCCACTTCTAGTGTGGCCAGCACAGTGCCCTGTGCTGGGCAGGGAACTAGCCTAGTTATACTGTGCATGTGCTTTTATGCCATTCCGACAGCTTTGATGTACGTCTTTAAATCTTGATCTGTGCATGTCAACTGACCACCTGTGTTAGTCACTCTCAGCTGAACATACATTCAGCAGCACTAAGGACCCCCACTAGTGTTATTTAAAAGGACCAGTAATCCAACGTACAGGTGAGGGGCTTGTGACTTACTTTTGCTGTTGTAAAGTTAGTGGAGCTGCTGTGGATGGTTTTCTGGAGGTTGTGTTGTAAGATGCTGCAGACATTCAGGGAGGAGAGAGGATTTGGTGAACCAACTCTGGACGAGGTATGGGGACTGTAGTTAAAGTGTTTCTGGGTCTGTAAAATGACCAACAAATGGAGCAGAGACTGCAGAGAGGGGAAGCTCTGTAAAGAGGGAGAAGGAGGGGGCTCTGCCTTACCCACCCCGGTTTTGCAAGAGCACTTTTCCTACCTACACCTAACCCAGTAGCAGTGTGTGAGGTGACTCTGATTCAATAAGGAGGTGGTCACAGAGCTGTGTAACCTCCTGCAACACGACCTGGAGCCTCACACCAGGGTGAGGACGGAGCTGTCAGTGGCTGTTAAGCTCACAGTTTCATTGAACGTCTATGTATCTGGATTTTTACAGGCAGGAGCATGAGACAAATCTAACGTAGGGATGTAGAAATCGATGTAGACATAAAATAATTTCCAACATAAATGGAGGCCATTTTACCCCTCCATGCCAGCTCAATCTGGACCAATCCAGTCATTCCCACTCCCCCTCTCAATCCCCCTATCCCTGCAAGTTCATTTCCTTCAGGTGCCCATCCAGTTTCCTTTTGAAATCATTGATTGTCTTATCTCCCACCACCCTCACGGGCAGTGAGTTCCATCTCATTACCATCCACTGTGTAAAAAAAGTTCTTCCTCATATTCCCCCTGTATCTCTTACCCAAAACCTTCCATCTGTGTCCCCTTGTCCGTGTTTCATCAGTAAATGGGAATAGTTTTTCCTTGTCTATCTTACCTACTTCTGTCATAATCTTGTAAACCTCTATCAAATCTCTCTCAATCAGCTTTACTCCAGGGAGAAGAACTCAAGCTCATCCAAACTAACCTTGTAACATCGATAGCACAGATAGATGGACATTTGCTCTGTTTGTAAACCAGTGCCATTCCTGCACTGTATGTGTTTGATGGGGACAGTGTAGAGGGAGATTTACTATATATCTAACCCTGTTTATTTTCCTTCCCCTTTTATATATCCCATATTGAGGGGCCCTTTATTCCTCAGGCCCGCTTTATATACATATTTACATTTTTAAAATAACTTTATTTAAAACAGATAAATAAACCAAAAACTCAAATTAAAGTGCCATTCGCGGCGTCGATGATGCACTCCAGACCCTGTGGTGCCCACCGGTCACAGAAGGCCTCAAGCGTACCGGCGGAAACTGCCTACTCTTTCTCCAGGGACACCCGGGCGCGAGCGTAACCGCAGAAGATGGGCTGGCAATCGGGGAGGACGGACCCCCCGACGGCCTGCAGCCTGGACCTGTGAATTGCCACCTTTGCCAGGCCCAGGAGCAGACCGACGAGGAGATCCTCCTCCCGGCTTATGCCCCTCCACACCGGGTGCCCAAAGATCAGGAGCGTGGGACTGAAGTGCAGCCAGAACATGTGGTGCAGCCCATTCAAATACTCAAAGAGGGGCTGCAACCTTTCACACTCCGTATATATGTGAAACACGGACTCGTCCAGGATGCAGAAAGTATAGGCGGCCTGGGTGTCCGTGAACCGATGTAAAAGTCTGCTGTACGGGACCGCCCTGTGCCGCCCTGTGCAACGCCCTCCACCCCAGTTTCCCGAGGTAAAGGGGTAAGACACCCGCGTAAAGAGACCTCCATCGGGGTTTCCCCTCGCCTCCAGATGGCAAGGCAGACCACCAGGGCGTATCCGGCCGGCTGACGAAGGCGAGGAAGTGGGGAGTGTGCAGGAGCAGCCCGCACAGGAAACCCCTCTACGCTGATTGGAATGGCACGGAGGCGGCTTGGGCTGTGTGGGACTGGCTCCGGAGGAGGGTTTCGGGGCCTGGGTCCGATCTCCCCAGCCCAATCACCACCCACAGAGAGGGGCAACCCAGGTGCTTCGGCTACTCCTCTGCCTACTGGTCCGACCCTGGAGTATGCTGCCCGGACAGCCGAGGCACTCTCCTCAGCTGGCGAGGGAGCACCCTGACTGGAGGCGACCATGTTCCAGACTCGGAATAGATCCCGATAAAAGACAGGCAACTCCCTCAGAGAGGCGCGGCTAACGGACTCCACTGGGAGCTGCGTGTCGCCTTGAAGGCAGTGACACTGGTGGAAAAAATACGTCGCCAGCGCACACCATCTGGGAGGACGATCTCTGCAGGTATCTCTGCAGGGTCCGAACGTGGAGAGTCGCAGCCTGGGTGCGGAGGCACACCAGCGACTGGCCGCCCTCCTCCATCAGGAGACTCAGGACCACGGCAGAGACCCTGTGTTTCCTCTTGCCCCAGAAGAAATCGACGAATTTCTTCTGGTTCTTGGTGTCTAATGCAGGGGGCGGGGCCAAAGTGACCAACCGGTACCACAGCATGGAGGCCACTAGTTGGTTTATGACCAGCGCCCTGCCCCTGTAGGAAAGCACTCGGAGCAGTCCTGCCCGGCGCCCCAGCCGAGTGGTGACTTTCGCCTCCAACTCCTGCCAGTTTGCCGGCCAGGCTTCCTCACGAGGGCTAAGGTGGACTCCCAGATAGAGGAGGTATGTGGTGCTCCACACAAATGGTGTCAGCTCTGTCGGCAGGGAGTCCACCCGTCACTGACCCACCAGGGGTCTGGAACATTTCTCCCAATTGATCCTCGCGGAGGACGCAGCAGAAAAGGTCTGCTGGCAGCTGTGCATCCTCCACAGGTCAATGGGATCTGTGAACGTGAGGAGCACGTCGTCGGCGTAAGCCGAGAGGACAACCCGCGTGGCCCGCTCGCGCAGAGCCAATCCCGCCAACCTCCTGCGAAGCAGGCACAGGAAGGGCTCCACGCAGATAGTTTGCAATTCGTCGGACATGGGGCATCCCTGACGCACTCCTCTCCCAAAGCGAAGGGGCGCAATCAAGGACCCGTTAACTTTGACTAGACACTCTGCGGTGGCGTATAAAAGTCGGACCCGGGCCACAAAATGCGGCCCGAGTCTGAAAGCACGCAGAGTCCCGAAAAGGTATTCGTGATCCACCCTGTCGAACACCTTCTTCTGATTGAGGGAGACAAAGGCGGCCGACTGACCAGTCCTCTGGGAAAGATGGATCAAATCCTGGACCAGGTGGATGTTGGCCTGGATGGACCGGCCTGGGGTCGTGGTAGATCATGATTGCCAGCACGGAGCCCAGGCAGGTTGACATAACCCGGGCAAAAATCTTTTAATCCATGCTGAGGAGGGAGACTGGACCCCAGTTTTTAAGCAGGCAGAGATCGCCCCACTTCGGCAGCCGGACGATGACTCAGTCGCCAGGCTTTCCCCCAGTACCTGCGTGTAATCGTCCCCCAGGACGTCCCAGAACGCCCTGAGGAACTCAATGGTCAGCCCGTTCAGCCTCCGGGATTTGCCTGTCGAGCGCACCTGGAGGGCGCTGGTCAACATGAGTGGAGCCTCCAATCCTTCGACGCCCTCCGGGCTGCCCTGCAGCAAGTCTTCCCACATAACCCTGCGCGAATCCTCGCTGGACGGATCCGGAGAGAACAACGCACTGTAATAACTACGGACCAGGAGGCCCATTTCCTCCAAATGTGTGACAGAGGATCCGCCGTCGGCCAGCAGCTCGATGAGCTGCTTACGGACCCCCTGCCATTTTTGCAGAGAGTAGAAGAAGGATGCGGCGCGGTCTAAATCTTCCAGGATCTGGATACGTGATCTCACATCCACGCCTCGGGACCCTTTGTGCTGCAAGTCCCTCAGCGCACCCTTCTTGCCCTTATATGTCTGCCACAGAGCCGGGTCCACCACGGCATGACCGAGGCATGACTCCAATTCGAGCACCTCCCTCTCCAGGCGCCCGATCTCGGCTTCCCGCCTCATGGTCGACCCCTTTCGCGTGCTCCTGACAGAAGACGCGGATGTTGTCTTCCCACATCCTACCATAGCATCAAGGAGGGGAAGCCCCCCGTGCTTCCTTCTCCAGACGGCCCAGAATCTACGGAACGAGTCCCAGAATCGTTCGTCCTCCAGCAGCCAGTTGTTAAAGTACCAGGACCCGGACCCTGCCCGATTTCAAACGGAGTGAACTCCACCCACACCAGGTGGTGGTCCGAGCACGGCACCAACCGCATGGAGGCCGCCGAGAAGCGGGAGACGTATGCCTGCAAAAAGTAGAGGTGGTCGATTCGTGACCCTTCTCCTCCAGACCTCCACGTGAAGGTGCTGGAGTCGGGATGGAGATTCCACCAGACGTCTACCAAGTTGAGGGAGCTGATCAGTTCCCTCAACTTCTCCACCGACGCTTGGTCGCACGGGGGACCGGAGCGATCCCCCAACTCGAGGGTGCAGTTAAAATCCACCCCCCCCCGCCCCCCCAGGATGATGCACTCGCCGCTATCGATGGAGCTCAAGAGAGCGGACACTTCTTCAAAGAAGCGAGCTTGCAACGCGCCGGGCCTGGGCACGTACACGTTCACAAAGTGGAGCGGCACGCTACCCAGGCGTATGGTGACGTGGAGTAAGCGGCCCGGCAATAGGTCGTTGACACCCAAAATCTCCGGCTGAAAACTCGGGGCCCACAAGATACCCCACTAGAAGTAGGGGTGTGGTGACTCATGTAGACCCCACCCTGCCACTCCAGGAGCCAGGTGGCTTCGTCTCCCGGAACGGTGTGGGCTTTCTGCAGAAAGCTCACCCGTATCTCCCTTCCCTAAGGACTGAGTGATTGTGAAATCTGTGGTGAGACCCCCTGCTGCACTTGATGTTGATGTTGTCGATGGTTATCTTCATGTCAAAGGTACTCAAACGGCGTCTCCAACACCTCACTGTGAGGAGGGAGTGGAAGTGCACCTGGCCTTCCATTCACCAACAACCCATTGAGGAATGCATTAAAACGCTGCCTCAGAACCAGTTTCACGCTTGCACGCTTTCCCGCTTTCTTGAGGGCGGCACGGATGGACTGGATGATCAGTGCCAGACTTGACCAATGGCCGAGGGCCAGCTGAGCCTTATTGCAGCAACCACTGCTAGCCTTGAGGAATTCCCTGAGTTCCACCATGGGGATGACAGGAGACTCGTTGGGAGGCACGAGGGACTCCACCACCTCACTGGTGATGGAATCAAGGTCATCCTCCGTGCCCCACACCGAGTCTCCATCCTCCTCCTGGTCATCACCCACCACAGACTGTGGGGCGGACGCCCCGGCCTCGCCAGCTGCTCCCATCTCTGTCACGATCCCACCTCCAGGATCGATGGCAGAGAAGTCTTCTCTGGGTTCTACTGTGAAACTGGAGCATGTGGGCACCAGAGGTTCAGGAACCCTCTTCACCTCCGTCCCCAGGCCAATGTGTGGTCCAGGGGATATTGGAGTTCCCGACTCTGGAAATCCAGCCAGAGCCGAGAACAGAGGCGGAGAGAGGAGGCCATCTCCTGCTCCGCCAGCACCCACAGGTCCAGCAGATGGGGCAGCATTTTCGGTTATAATCGGGTGTGGTGTCTTCTGGTAGTGAGTGGATTCTGGCTGGGAGGGCCGACCCATTGGGGCCTTGCCCACCTCTCCACTCAGGGCACCCGACCCAATGGCAAAATGGGATGCGTCCCCAGGCTCCCCCACCAAAAGTAGAGCTCCACTTGTTCCCACAGGAGGGGCTGCATGCAAAGGGGCCTCCCCCTCCCCTCCATCCTGAGGAATAGGAGCTCCTGCCCAAACTTTGCAGCCTTCATGTTGGTGGTGGTGTCAGGAGGAACCTGGGAGCGGACCTTGGGCTGAGCTCAGTCTCGGTTTATGACCAACGCTCGGCCCCTCTAGGAAAGCACTCGGAGCAGTCCTGTCCAGCGCCCCAGCCGAGCGGTGACTTTCGCCTCCAACTCCTGCCAGTTTGCCGCCAGGCTTCCTTAGCGGGGCTAAGGTGGACTCCCAGATAGAGTAGGTGCGTGGTGCTCCACGCAAAAGGTGTCATCTCCTCCGGCAGGGAGTCCACCCGCCACTGACCAACCAGGAGTCCGGAACATTTCTCCCAATTGATCCTCGCGGAGGACGCGGCAGAAAAGGTCTGCTGGCATTCGCGCATCCTCCACAAGTCAACGGGATCTGTGATTGCGAGGAGCACGTCGTCGGCGTAAGCCGAGAGGACGACCCGCATGGCCGGCTCGCGCAGAGCCAATACCGTCAACCTCCTGCGAACTAGGCACAGGAAGGGCTCCACGCAGATGGTAAACAATTGGCCGGACATGGGGCACCCCTGACGCACTCCTCTCCCAAATCGAAGGGGCGCCGTCAAGGACCCGTTAACTTTGACTAGACACTCTGCGACGGCGTATAAAAGTCGGACCCGGGCCACAAAATGCGGCCCGAGTCCGAAAGCGCGCAGAGTCCCGAAAAGGTAATCGTGATCCACCCTGTCGAACGCCTTCTCCTGATCGAGGGAGAGAAAGGCGACCGACTGACCAGTCCTCTGGGAAAGATGGATCAGGTCCCGGACCAGGTGGATGTTGTCCTGGATGAACCGGCCCGGGACCGTGTAGGACTGGTCGGGGTGGATCATGTGGGCCAGCACAGAGCCCAGGCGGGTAGACATAGCCCGGGCAAAGATCTTATAATCCGTGCTGAGGAGGGAGACCGGACGCCAGTTTTTAAGCAGGCGGAGATCGCCCCTCTTCGACAGCAGGACGATGACCACCCTGCACCACGAGAGGGGCATCTCCCCGGTCGCCAGGCTTTCCCCCAGGACCCGCGCGTAATCGTCCCCCAGGACGTCCCAGAATGCCCTGAGGAACTCCACGGTCAACCCATCCAGCCCTGGGGATTAGCCCCTGGAGAGCTGGTGGAGGGCGCCAGTCAGCTCCGCCAACATGAGCGGAGCCTCCAATCCTTCGGCGCCCTCCGGGCTGACCTGCGGCAGGTCCTCCCACAAAACTCTGCGCGCATCCTCGCTGGACGGATCCGGAGAGAACAACGCACTGTAATACGTCCGGAACAGGAGGCCCATTCCCTCCGGATCCGTGATGGAGGATCCGTCGTCGGCCAGCAGCTCGACGAGCTGCTTACGGACCCCCCGCCATTTTCCCAGCGAGTAGAAGAAGGGTGAGGCGCGGTCCAAATCTTCCAGGATCTGGATCCGCGACCTCACGTACGCGCCTCGGGACCCTATGAGCTGCAGGTTCCTCAGCGCGCCCTTCTTCTCTTTGTACGCCTGCCACAGGGCAGGGTCCACGACGGCATGACCGAGGCGGGATTCCAAGTCGAGCACCTCCCTCTCAAGGCGCCCGATTTCGGCTTCCCGCCTCTTGGTCGACCCCTTCGCGTACTCCTGACAGAAGACGCGGATGTGAGTCTTGCCCACATCCCACCACAGCCTCAAGGAGGGGAAGCCCCTCTGCTTCCTTCTCCAGTCGGCCCAGAATCGACAGAAGGAGTCCCGAATTCGCACGTCCTCCAGCAGCCGGTTGTTAAAGTGCCAGTACGCGGACCCCGCCCGCGTGCGGAGCGGAGTGAACTCCGCCCACACCAGGCGGTGGTCCGAGCACGGCACCAGCCGCATGGAGGCCGCCGAAACGCGGGAGACGTAAGCCTGCGAAATGTAGAGGCGGTCGATTCGCGACCCCCCTCCTCCAGACCTCCACGTGAAGGTGCTGGAGTCAGGATGGACATTCCGCCAGACGTCCACCAAGTTAAGGGAGCTGATCAGTCCCGTCAACTTCTCCACCGACGCTTGGCCGCGCTGGGGACCGGAGCGATCCTCCACCGCGAGGGTGCAGTTAAAATCCCCCCCAAGGATGATGCACTCGCCGCTATCGATGGAGCTCAAGAGAGCGGACACTTCTTCAAAGAAGCGCGGTTGCAACGCGCTGGGCCTGGGCGCGTACACGTTCACAAAGTGGAGCGGCATGCTACCCAGGCGAATGGCGAGGTTGAGCAAGCGGCCCGGCACTAGCTCCTTCACCCCCAAGATCTCCGGCTGAAAAGTCGGGGCCAACAAGATAGCCACCCCACTAGAAATAGGGGTGAGGTGACTCATGTAGACCCCACCGTGCCACTCCAGGAGCCACGTGGCTTCGTCTCCCGGAACGGTGTGGGTTTCCTGCAGAAAGCTCACCGCGTATCTCCCTTCCCTGAGGACTGAGAGATTGTGAAATCTGCGGTGAGCCCCACTGCTGCCGTTGATGTTGAGGCTGGCTATGGTTATCTTCATGTCAAAGGTAATTAAAACCCGTCACAAACACCTCACTGTGAGGAGGGAGTGGAAGTGCACCTGGCCCTCCACTCCCCCAGCAACCCATTGAGGAACACATTAAAACGGTGCCTCTCAACCAGTTTCACGTCCACGCGCTTGCCCGCTATCTTAAGGGCGGCACGGCCGGACTGTATGATCAGCGCCAGATTCGACCAACGGTCGAGGGCCAGCTGAACTTTATTGCGGCAACCTCTGCAAGCCGCGAGGAAATCCCAGAGTTCCGCCGTGGGGATGAGAGGAGATTCAGTGGGAGGCACGAGAGACTCCACCACCTCACTGGCGATGGAATCAAGATCATCCTCCGTGCCCCACACCGAATCCCCATCCTCCTCAGGGTCATCACCGCCACTGGCCGACACACCCACCACACACTGTGGGGCGGACGTCCCGGCAGCGCCAGCTGATCCCGCTTCCATCAGGATGCCACCCCCAGGATCGATGGCGGAGGAGTCCTCTCTTTGTTCTATTGTGAAACTGGAGCCTGTGGGCGCCAGCAGTTTAGGACCCCCCCTCACCTCCATCCCCAGGCCAATGAGTGGTCCAGGGGAGACAGGCGTTCCCGACTCCTGAAATCCAGCCGGAGCCGAGACCTGAGGAGGCGTAGGGAGGAGGCCATCTCCCCCTCCGCCAGCACCCACAGGCCCAGCAGATGGGGCAGCGTTCTCGGTTACAACCTGGTCGGGTGTATCCTGGTTGGTGGTGGACTCCAGCTGGGAGGGCCGACACTTTGAGGCCCCGCCCTCCCCTTTACTCAGGGCACCCGACCCAGTGGCAGTGGCAGAATGGGTGGCGTCCCCAGGCTCCTCCATCACAAGCACGGCTCCACTGGCTTCCCCTGGAGGGGTCACATGTACAGGTGTCTCCCCCTCCACTCCATCCTGAGGAATAGGGATCTCCTGCCCAGACTTTGTGGCCTTGGTGGTGGCGTTACGGGAAACCTGGGGACCCGAAACCGGAGACAGCTCACCTTCAACAGATGGGCCCTGCGCCTCAGGGCCCCTTGTCACCTCTGTGGAAGGCTGCCTTCTCCTCTTTTTCCCAGTTGGGTGCGGAGGTTCAGAGACATCCATATTATCAGAGGCCTCCACCTCAGCACTCACCTTTTTTTAATTCACCCTGGGCCTGAGCCCAGCCCTGGGGCAAGTTGACTCCCCGAGATCGGGCTTTGTGCTGAGCTCAGACTCGGGTAGTGTCTCTGTGTCCAGGGGACGCGCCTCTCGATGTTGATTTCTCCTCCGCACCTTCCTTCCACTTGGACGGTCACCCCCTCCCTGCCGGAGGCCATGAAAACCACAGCCTCCGGTACCGACTGTATGGTATCTGGTAGAGGAGTAGGGGGGTGGGAGGAGGTGCAGCGGTGCCACCCTGGGCCGCCGATTTGGAGTTGGCAGGAGGGAGGTTGGGGCAGTTCTTACGAACATGGCCCACCCCCTTACAGACATGGCACCGCACCCCGTCCAAGGTCCAGAAGACGCGGTAGGCCATCCCCTGGAACTCTACATTAAAGTGGCCCTCTGTAACCTCCTCCCACGCCAGCTGCATGAATAACTGGTGGCGGAAGGAGCACACGTGTCAGAGGCTGTTCTGCCGAAGAGCGAGCGGGACTGGGATGAGCCCCGTCTTTACCTGCCCCAGACGGTGCAGGTGGGGAAGGAGGAGCTCACCAGGAATGAAGGGCGGGACATTGGATGGAGTGAGCCTTTGCACAGTTTCCTTCAGGTGGTCCACTGGCAGGAAGGTCCCGCCCACGGTGAGCCCCTTGCTCAGAGCCAGGGACACCGCCTGCTCGGTCTTCAGGAATAACACTGCTTTCCCGTACATTTTAGAGGCTGCAACAATGGCCGAAGGGCCGACAACCTCGGCCATTGCTTTCACACATGTCTCTACAGTCATGTTCGGGTGAATGTCGCTATTGACCCCATGTTTCGATGTTAATAAAGCAAACGGCGAAGGGGCAACAGGTGCAGCTGCAGCAGCCGCAGCAGCATATGAACGGGAAGGCCCCGCCACCGGCGAAGGAGGGCTTGCCATGGGGTCTAAGAGCCACGTCCACCCCCAAGAAACAAAGCAAATTTACAATTGAAACAATAAACAAACAAACTGTAAACAAAGTGGAGTGGGAGTTGAGGAGGATAGGGGTAGGAAGGTAAAAGAAAATGGGAGGATAGATAACTGAGGCGACTGAGTGGAGGAAGGGAGAGAAAGGCTGACAGGGATGTTTGATCCAGCTGCCAGTTGGAGCACCTTTGTAACAATTAGTCCAAAACTGTTTGTTGTCTTCTAGTTGGGGGAGGCTTCTTCGCCCGGGATGGCTGAAGCCGCCCGGTACTCTCCTCTTCTGCTTTTAACAAAAAAAGTCTTCCCCAGGCAACTCCAGCTGTCCCGAGCAGGTAATTGGGGTGGGAACGGTGCTCCCTGTGTGCAAGCACCAATACAAATACAGGGGCCCCCTACTGGATTTGGCAGCCCCGCCCAAGTCTTCCGGCCTCTTCTCCCTCCCCCCAAACAGTCGAAACTTAAGTTCCAGAGATGTAGAGGAAAGGATAGCGAAGATGATTCTCGACAGGAGCGAGAGTAGTTGTTATGGGGGACTTTAACTTTCCAAATATTGACTGGAAATACTGTAGTTCGAGTACATTAGATAGGTCAGTTTTTGTCCAGTGTGTGCAGGAGGGTTTTCTGACACAGTATGCAGACAGGCCAACCAGGGGGGATGCCACATTGGATTTGGTACTGGGTAATGAACCCGGCCAGGTGTTAGATTTAGATGTAGGTGAGCACTTTGGTGATAGTGATCACAATTCGGTTAGGTTTACCTTAGCGATGGGCAGGGACAGGTATATACCGCAGGGCAAGACTTATAGCTGGGGGAAAGGAAATTATGGTGCGATTAGGCAAGATTTAGGATGCATAGGATGGGGAAGGAAACTGCAGGGGATGGGCACAAATGAAATGTGGAGCTTATTCAAGGAGCAGCGACTGCGTGTCCTTGATAAGTATGTACCTGTGAGGCAGGGAGGAAGTTGTCGAGCGAGGGAGCCGTGGTTTACTAAAGAAGTTGAAGCGCTTGTCAAGAGGAAGAAGAAGGCTTATGTTAGGATGAGACGTGAAGGCTCAGTTAGGGCGCTTGAGCGTTACAAGCTAGCCAGGAAAGATCTAAAGGGAGAGCTATGAAGAGCGAGGAGAGGACACGAGAAGCCATTGGCGGATAGGATCA
Source organism: Heterodontus francisci (assembly GCF_036365525.1). Lineage (NCBI taxonomy): Eukaryota > Metazoa > Chordata > Chondrichthyes > Heterodontiformes > Heterodontidae > Heterodontus > Heterodontus francisci. The sequence goes on from NW_027140293.1 coordinate 652,419, forward strand.
AGGAAAACCCTCAGGCTTTCTATAGGTATATCAGGAATAAAAGAATGACTAGAGTTAGATTAGGGCCAATCAAGGATAGTATTGGGAAGTTGTGTGTGGAATCAGAGGAGATAGGGGAAGCGTTAAATGAATATTTTTCGTCAGTATTTACAATAGAGAATGAAAATGTTGTTTAGGAGAATACTGAGATACAGACTACTAGGCTCGATGGGATTGAGGTTCACAAGGAGGAGGTGTTAGCAATTTTGGAAAGTGTGAAAATAGATAAGTCCCCTGGGCCAGATGGGATTTATCCGAGGATTCTCTGGGAAGCCAGGGAGGAGATTGCAGAGCCTTTGTCCTTGATTTTTATGTCGTCATTGTCGACAGGAATAGTGCCGGAAGTCTGGAGGATAGCAAATGTGCCCTTGTTCAAGAAGGGGAGTAGAGACAGCGCTGGTAATTTTAGACCTGTGAGCCTTACTTCGGTTGTGGGTAAAATGTTGGAAAAGGTTATAAGAGATAGCATTTATAATCATCTTGAAAAGAATAAGTTCATTAGAGATAGTCAGCACGGTTTTGTGAAGTGTAGGTCGTGCCTCACAAACCTCATTGAGTTTTTTGACAAGGTGACCAAACAGGTGGATGAGGGTAAAGCCGTGGATGTGGTGTATATGGATTTCAGGAAGGCGTTTGATAAGGTTCCCCACGGTAGGCTATTGCAGAAAATACAGAAGTATGGGATTGAAGGTGATTTAGAGCCTTGGATCAGAAGTTGGCTAGCTGAAAGAAGACAGAGGGTGGTGGTTGATGGCAAATGTTCATCCTGGAGTTTAGTTACTAATGGTGTACCGCAAGGATCTGTTTTGGGGCCACTGCTGTTTGTCATTTTTATAAATGACCTGGATGAGGGTGTAGAAGGGTGGGTTAGTAAATTTGCGGATGACACGTAGGTCGGTGGAGTTGTGGATAGTGCCGAAGGATGTTGTAGGTTACAGAGGGACATAGATAGGCTGCAGAGCTGGGCTGAAAGATGGCAAATGGAGTTTAATGCTGAAAAGTGTGAGGTGATTCACTTTGGAAGGAGTAACAGGAATGCAGAGTACTGGGCTAATGGGAAGATTCTTGGTAGTGTAGATGAGCAGAGAGATCTTGGTGTCCAGGTACATAAATCCCTGAAGGTTCCCACCCAGGTTAATAGGGCTGTTAAGAAGGCATATGGTGTGTTAGCTTTTTTTATTAGGGGGATCGAGTTTCGGAGCCACGAGGTCATGCTGCACCTGTACAAAACTCTGGTGCGGCCGCACCTGGGGTATTGCGTGCAGTTCTGGTCACCACATTATAGGAAGGATGTGGAAGCTTTGGAAAGGATGCAGAGGAGGTTTTCTAGAATGTTGCCTGGTATGGAGGGAAGGTCTTACGAGGAAAGGCTGGGGGACTTGAGGTTGTTTTCGTTAGAGAGAAGGAGGAGGAGAGGTGACTAATAGAGACATATAAGATAATCAGAGGGTTAGATAGGTTGGATAGTGAGAGTCTTTTGCCCCGGATGGTGATGACAAACACGAGGGGACATAGCTTTAAGTTGAGGGGTGATAGATATAGGACAGATGTGAGAGGTAGTTTCTTTACTCAGATAGTAGTAAGGGCGTGGAGCGCCCTGCCTGCAACAGTAGTGGACTCGCCAACTTTAAGGGCATTTCAGTGGTCATTGGAAAGACATATGGATGAAAATGGAATAGTGTAGGTCAGATGGTTTCACAGGTCGGCGCAACATCGAGGGCCGAAGGTTCTGTACTGCGCTGTAATGTTCTATGTTCTACCTCTCTCCACTTTCTCCAGTCTCCACTCTGCAGTTGCTGCAGCACAGGTGCAGCTGCTCCCCCTGATTGCTGGCAGGAAGTGCTTCAAATTGCCCAGCCAATCCCAGTGTTGTACCTGTCCTGGGAGTGTTTGATGGGGACAGTGCAGAGGGAGCTTTACTCTGTATCTAACCCCATGCTGTACCTCTTCTGGGAGTGTTTGATGGGGACAGTGTAGAGAAATATTTACTCTGTATCTAACCCCATTTTTTTCCTCTTTTTTCTTTTCTTTCCCCCGTTTTTTAAGCTTGTGTTGAACTGAACAGTTTAGAGGCAGCTTGAATCTGTATCGAAGCCGTGCTGCCCCTGCCATAAACCTCAGCACAAATAAAATTCCTATCCAAACTCGCACCAAGTTAAAGGCCTGCTCAAGTCACAAACAGAAACCCGACCTGAATCCGACGGAGCCATATGGGACCCGAGCCCGACCCGGCCCAGGTCCCTCCATTTTCCCCCGAGACCGACCCGACCCGACCCAAGCCCAAAGGTCGAGTTCGGAAGAATGGCCCGACACATGTCATCGGGTCCCATCGGGTTCGGGTCGGGTAACAGGCCTTTCCACCAAGTCCCGTTGATCCATCACTACTATGCTCACTGGCTTACGTTGGTTCCTGGTCCAGTAATGCCTCGATTTTAAAATTCTCATCCTAGCTTTCTGACCCAACTCATTCCGAACTACTCAGAAATGAAACTGCCTCCTCAAAATACTAAATGTTGGTTTGTTTAAGGGAACACCGTCACATCACGGACTGCTGTGGTTCAGGATGAAAGCCCACCATTTTCTCATGGCAACCAGGGATGGGGAAGTAATGCTGGCCTTCCTTGTCAGTATCACCCATATCCTGAGAACGGATAGACAGGAAATAAAATAGGAATAAAATCAATGAGTTTGTAATTGACGGATTGAAACCAGGCGAGGTCTGTGATCAGAGAGAGATGTCATAATCTGATAAACAAATTGTCAACACAATTTATCTCACCAGCCCTTTGTGCTTGTCTTTCTGCTGTTGTCTTCATCAGAAAACAAGTAACAATTAATCTCGGGATTAAAAACTGCTGAATGTCAATTGTACACATGAGATACGGACTCAATGATTTCTGTTATCAGACATCAGAGAATCACACAGCACAGGAGGAGACTATTTAACAAATCGTACCAGTTCCAGCTCTTTGAAGGAGATTTCCCAATTATTCCTCTCCCCTGTTCTTTTCTCCCAGTCCAGTAAATCACCCTGTTAGTATTGATCCAATTCCAGACTGAAAGTTTCTGTTAAATCTGCTTCCACAACCCTTTCAGGAAGTGAATTCCAAATCATAAACACTCGCCGTGTAAAGAAAAGAAAATCTCCTCATCTCTCCTCTGTTTGTTTGTTAATCAACATTAAACTGTGTTCTCTGGTTACTGACCCTTCATCCAGTGAAACCAGATTCTCCTTATTTATTCTAGAAAAACACATCATCATTTTCAGCCCCTCGATTAAATCTCCCTTTTATCTTCTCTGCTCTAAGGAGAACAATCTCATCTTCTCTCCACATAACTGAAGTCCCTCATCCCTGTTACCATTCTAGTATATCACCTAGGCACCATATCCAAGGCCTTGAAATCCTTCATAAAGTGTGGTGTCCAGAATGGGACACAATATTCCAGCTGAGGCTTAAACAGTCATTTACCTAGTCTTAGCAGAATGTTCTTGTGTTGTTTTTTTAATTCTTTGCTTCTAGTTATAATTCTAACGACCCCCTATGCCTTTTTAAATCCTTCACCACTTGTCCAGCCACCATTGAAGATGTCTGTACATACACGCCCAGACTCTGTGCTCCTGTACCATCTTTTAAATGGTGCAGTTCAGTTTCTATCACTCCCCTTATTATCCCTCACAAAATAACCACTTCCCCAGTACTATGTGTTAAATTCTATTCACCATGTGTATTCTCATTTCACCATGAGACTGTCCATGTCCTCCTTAATCCTGCTACTATCTACCACAACTAGTGACAGCATTTATGATTTACATGTCATCTGCAATAGTTGAAATTATGTTTTTGTTTTACTCTAATTCTATGTCATTTATATATTTATCTATATGTCAGGACGAGCACTGTTTCTAATATCGACCCCTGAGATACAGCACTGTATTCTCCCCCTCCCCCAGTCTGAACAATGTCTGTTCACCACTTTTCGCTGCTTTCAGTATCATATCCACACTATCACTCTCACAATAATCCATGTGTTACATTTTTCATAACAAGTCTATGAAATGTCATTTGATTACAGGTCTTTTGAAAGTCTATATACATAACACTAAACACACTATCCTCATCAGCTCTCCCAGTTCTGTCATCAACGAACTTGATCAGGATTATCAGACATGATTTTCCATTAACCTATCCAGCCTGTTTGTCAATTATTATCCCATGTTTTTCCAAGGATTATATATATTTGTACTGGGTTATGGCCTCTAGAAATTTCCAACCACCAACATTACACTGACTGGTCAGTAGTTGCAGGGTTTATCTTATCTCTCCTTTTTAAAACAGGATGTAACATTTGCAACCCTTCAGTCCTCTGTCACCACTCCCATATCCAAGGAGGATTGGAAGATTCTGGCCAGTGCCTTTGGTATTTCCATCATTCCTTCCCTCAGCAACCCTCACTCATCCCATCCAGACCAGCTAAATGTTCTACTTTATTCTGGTACAAAAGTACTGGATTGAAAGGGGTTAACTCAACCTGTTTGTTCAGTGACTGTAATTATTGTCAGTCTCTTTGGACACTAATTGTGTCACTGGAGGGTTTCCCTCTTCTATCAATAAGGGTCTTCATTTAATGTCTTACCCAAAGTGTCAGCTGGAGCATCAAACCCGGCACTTACAGGGATCAGCAGCTCCAGAGAGAGGGAGAGGATAGATCAGAATCTGTGAGCAGTAGATTGGAATGTTACAACAATGGGTCAGAATCTGAGAACAATAGATTGGAATGTTATAACAATGGACAGCAGGAGTTTCTCCTCTTGGTTTGGTTTAGTTACTGCAGTTTATACTTGGCTAACATTAGAATGGCGGATCTATTATGCACTGAAGATGATTCAAACAATTTACTATCCCAGCCTCGCTATTATTGGTGTCCCCGGTAAGTCTCTGTATCCAACTAATAGATTCATAAACCATATTTCAGTGAATTAGTGTTCTTGTCATTTAAATCGTGAGAAGACTGAATCCATTGTCTTCACTTTCTGTCACAAACTCTATTCCCTCTCCACGATCTGCGATCCCCTCGCTGAGGCTGAACCAGGAAGTTTCCAGCCTCTGGTATCTTTAATGCTGAGCTCAGTTGATCCCCATATTAACTCCACCTCCAACCCGACATATTGTTACAGCCAGGTGATGAGGGTTCACAGTCGGTCCTCTTGTCCTTCCTCTTATTTGACTGCAATAGTGTTTGTTCTTTTTTAACCGTGGATGTATTTACCATTTTTGTGTTGTTTTGCTTTTTACCTTTGGTGTAATAGTGAAGGAACCAATCGGAAAGGTTTTCATGAGCTTAACCATGAAAGAGGTGAGATTAATACACTTAACATCTAAACTCAATCAAAATAAAATAATAAAAACATACGTTATACATTTATGCCGCCACTGACACAAGAATCTCACGTACACAAAAAGATTACAGAATAAGAAGTAAAATCGTGGCTGGATTAGAGTCCAGAATAAATCAAAGGTCGAATTTGAATGCGGAATACAGGCTCAAAGACAGGATTCTTGGTAGTGTGGATGAACAGAGGGATCTTGGGGTCCATGTCCATTGATCACTCAAAGTTGCCACCCAAGTTGATAGGGTTGTAAAGAAGGCGTATGGTGTGTTGGCTTTCATTAACAGGGGGATTGAGTTTAAGAGCCACGAGGTTATGCTGCAGCTCCATAAGGCCCTGGTTCGTCCACAATTGGAATATTGTGTTCAGTTCTGGTCGCCTCATTATTGGAAGGATGTGGAAGCTTTAGAGAGGGTGCAGAGGAGATTTACCAGGATGCAGCCTGGACTGGAGGGCATGTCCCACGAAGAAAGATTGAGGGAGCTAGGGCTTTTCTAATTGGAGCGAAGAAGGATGAGAGGTGACTTGATAGAGGGGTACAAGATGATGAGAGGCATAGATAGAGTGGATCGTCAGAGACTTTTTCCCAGGGTGGAAAGGGCTATCACCAGGGGGCATAATTTTAAGGTGAGTGGAGGAAGGTTTCTGGGAGATGTCAGAGGTAGGTTCTTTACACAGAGAGTGGTGGGTGCGTGGAATGAGCTGCCAGCGGTGGTGGTCGAAGCAGATACATTAGGGACATTTAAGCGACTCTTGGATAGATACATGGATGATAGTAGAATGAAGTGTAGGTAGTTAGATGGATCTTAGAGTAGGTTAAAGGTTCGGCACAACATCGTGGGCCGAAGGGCCTGTACTGTGCTGTACTGTTCTATGTTCTAAAACATAATATGCAGTCTGTGAGGTTTGATAAATCCCTGATCTTCCGGCTGAAGTTGTACTCTTGAAGTCTTTGGCTGGTCGAAGTGCCCGTTGTGACTGATCCACATGGTTCAGGATGTTCTTGAAGGCAGACTGGTAGGTGGCCTTTTTACCCTGGTGCCTCAGTCTGTAGTAATCTGTAGGATTGGAGGGTCCACAGTCGCTGATGGTTTTCAAACTTGTGATGTCATCTGATGAGAGACAGAAAGAGAACGGGACTTGGGGTGGTGGGGGGCTAGGGGAGGGGGGAAGGAGACCACCCTTCTGCTTCTGCCAGTTTGAATCACTGGTTTGTCTGTCTTTGTCCAGGGGAAGCTCCCAGCTTTCACAGAGATGGTCAGACGGTCTCATGGCTGCCTCAATATATTTTCTGGAGCCTTCTAATGAGATTCAAGGTGAGGAATTTCCATCTCCCTAGGGCTCAGGATGCCATTCTTTACACTTGGAGTAGTTTACGCTTTCAAAGTCAGTGTGTCAGGATGTCCTTGAATTGCATGCTAATGAACGCAATCTTAGCAAAGTCAGTCTCAAGAGTAAGCCATTATTTTGGGTCCAGGCTCATCAGACATGTGTCTCCGATTGGAGACGTTGGAGTGTGAAAAGGTGCTTCAGATACAAATTGCAGTGGCCATCTTGACTGCCAGTTTTTTGCAGGATTTTTTCCATTAAAACTTTAATGTAAGTTTCCAACTGATGAACTAAAATTCCTCATTGGCGTATCGTGTTTCATTGACACCAATAACACCTCTTTAATATGTGCCTCAGCCTACCAGCTGCGTAAACCCTCATCATGACATTGTTAAATCCACACTTGACTCTTCCAATTCTATCCTGGTCACCCTGCAATTATAAATCCATAAAATGATGTGAACTGCACAGCTGGCCACTTTTAGTGTGGTCCGCACAGTGTCCCATGTTGGGCAGGGATCTAGCCTGGGTGCCATGTATGTGTTGTTAGTGTGAGGAGGCGTTAGTACTGATGTCAATCAGCCATTTTGGCAGCATTGATGTACGATTTTGAAACTTTGTCTGTGCATGTCCACTGACCACCTGTGTAAGTCACTCTCAGCAGAGCATAGATTCAGCAGCACGGGGAACACCGCACCCTCCCCCGACCCCCCATCCCCACCACCACCCCCAAAGTTATTTTATAGGATCAGGCATCCAACTTACAGGTGAGGGGCTTTAGACTTAGTTCTGTGATTGCAAAGTTAGTGGAGGTGCTGTGGATGGTTTTCTGGAGGTTGTGTTGTGAGCTGCTGCAGACATTCAGGGAGGACAGAGGATATGGTGACCCAACACTGGACGAGGTATTGGGACTGTAGTTAAAGTGTCTCTGGGTCTGAAACATGATCAACAAATGAAGCAGAGGCTGCAGAGAGGGGAGTCTCTGTAAAGAGAAAAGAGGAGGGGGCTCTGCCCTACCCACCCGGGGTGTTCCAAGGGCACTTTTTCTACCTACACCTAACCCAGGAGCAGTGTGTGAGGTGACTCTGATTCAATAAGGAGGTGGTCACAGAGCTGTGTCTACTCCTGTAACACGACCTGGAGCCTCACACCAGGGTGGGGACGGAGCTGTCAGTGGCCGTTAAAGTCACAGTTTCATTGATCTTCACTGCATCCGAATCATTCCCCAGGCAGGAGTGGGCGGCATATCCAACAGAGTCACAGAGAGTCAGAGTCATTTACGAAATAGGAGGAGGCCATTCGGCCCCTCTGTACCAGCTCTCTGTGGAACAATCCAGTCAGCCCCACTCCCCCGCTCAATCCCCGTATCCCTGCAAGTTCATTTCCTTCAGATGTCCATCCAGTTTCCTTTTGAAATAATTGATTGTCTCGGCTTCCACCACCCTCACGGGCAGTGAGTTCCAGCTGATAAACATCCACTGTGTAAAAAAGTTCTTCCTCCTATTCCCCCTGCATCTCTTACTCAAAACCTTCCATCTGTGTCCCCTAGTCCGTGTTTCATCAGTTAATGTGAACAGTTTTTCTTTGTCTATCTTCTCTAAACCGATTATAATCTTGTACACTTCTATCAAATCTCTCTCAATCTCCTTTACTCCAGGGAGAGCAACTCCATCTTCTCCAAACTAACCTTGTAACTAAAACACCCCTATCCCTGGAAGCATTCTAGTAGAATCATAGAATCATCGAAAGTTAAGGCACAGAAAGCAGCCACTTGGCCCATCTTGTCTGCGCCAGCCAGAAAATTATCCATCTATTCTAATCCCATCTTTCAACATTTGGTGCGTAGAGCTGCAGATTACAGCGCTTAAAGTGGATATCCAGACTATGTTTGAATGAGTTGAGGGTTTCTGACTCAACTACCCTTTCAGGTAGTGAATTGCAGACCCAGCACCACCCTCATCTCCCCTCTGATCTTTCTACCAATCACTTTAACTCTATTCCTCCTCTTCGATGCTCTGGTGAATAGAGTCTTCACCTCCAGTCTATCCAGGCCCGTTGCAATTTTGTACATTTCAATCAGATCTCCCCTCAGCCATCTCTGTTCCAAGGAGAACAACCCCAGTCTATCCAATCTTTCTTTATAGCTGCAGTTTTCCAGTCCTGGCAACATCCTCGAAAATCTCCTCTGTACCCTCTCTAGTGCAGTTACATCCTTTCTGTACTGAGGAGACCAGAGCTGTACACAGCACTCAAGTTGTGGCCTAATCAATGAATTATACAGTTCCAGCCTAACCTCCCTGTTCTTCTATTCTGTACCTGGGCTAATAAAGGAAAGGATTCCATATGCCTCCCTAACCACCTTATCGACCTCTCCTGCTACTTTCAGGGATGTGTGGACATTCAATCCAAGGTCCCTCACTTTCTCTACACTTCTCAGTATCTTGCCATCAATCCTGTATTCCTTTGCCTTGCTTCACCTCCCGAAATGCATCAGATCATACTTCTCCAAGTTGAATTCCTTTTGCCACGGTTCTGCCCATCTGACCAGGCCATCACTATCTTACGGTCGTCTACAGCTATCCTCCTCGCTAGCTACCACAGGGTCAATCTTTGTGTCGTCTGCAAACGTCTTGATAATGCCCCCTACATTTAAGTCCATATCATTAATATAGACCACAAACAGCAAGGGATCCAGTACTGAGCCCTGCGGAACGCCAGTGGAAACAGCCTTCCAGTCTCTAAAACAGCCATCAACAATATCCCTTTCTTTCCTGCCACTGAGTCAATCTTGTATCCACCTTGCTGCATTTCCCTGGATCCCGTGGGATTTTTTTTAATGAACCAATCTGCCATGTAGGACCTTGTCAAAAGCCTTGCTAACATCCAGGTAGAGCACATCAACTGCACTACCCTCATCTATCTTTCTTGTTACTTCTTCAAAAAATTCGACCAAGTTGGTCAAACAAAATCTTCCCTTAACAAATCCATACTGACTATCCTAAAATAAATAGAGGTGGTGAGTAAAGAAGAAGGAAAGTTATTGTGAACCTTTATAAAGCTCTGGTTCGCCCCCAACTGGAGTGCTGCATCCAGTTCCATTCACCATAGTTTAGGAAGGATGTGAGTGTCCTTGACAGGGTGTAGAGGAGATTTACCAGAATCGTTCCAGGGATGGAGGATTTTAGCTACAAGGTTACTCTGGAAAAGCCTGTAATATTTTCCTTGGAGTAAAGGAGATTGAGGGGAGATTTGATAGAGGTATCCAAGGTAATGACGTGTTTGGATAAGGTGGACAATAAAAGATGTTCCCATTAGTTAATGGTACAAGGAAGAGAGTTAAGGTGGTGGGACAGAGATACAGGGGGATGTGAGGAACAACGTTTTTACACAGTGAGAGGGAATGGCCTGGAAATCACTGCCTACGATGGTGGTGGAAGCAGTGATGGTGAATGATTTCAAAAGGATATTGGATGGACACTTGAGGGAAATAAACTGTCAGGAATGTGGAGACAAAGCTGGGGAATGAGACTGACCGGATTTATCTACAAAGAACTGGCATGGACTCGATGGGCCGAGTGGCCTCTTTCTGTGCTGAAATGACTATGACTCCCTGACAGGGGATTACTATTACTACTGCTTTCCGATACTGGGAAAGTTTATAATGGACTGGACAGTATCACCCTGTTGAACCCTGTGATGTAAGTGAAATGTTTGATGTCCCAGAACGTGGTTAATAAATGTCCTTCACAAACAGAGTAAATCAGTTCAGACCCACTCACAATTCTGGATCATTCACAATAGGGTTTCTCCTGGTTTTCTCTACGTATAACAGCAGCCAGGCTTTTCAATGTGCCCCCACCTCCATGTGGTAAGTGTTGTCAGGGTTATGTAAGATAAGAAACGTTACCTGGGCGACAGATTTCTTCAATTGTGCTGCTGTTTCCGTGTTCTCTTCAGTCTAACCGGGTTAAACCTGGTCATCATCACCATTAGGTAGTTTATAAAGAGGAATGACAGTCTCTGCAAATCGAGGGATGAGGTTCCACTGATAACCCACCAGCCTGAGGATAGGACTCAGGGCAGTCTTTGAGGTGCACAGGGGTGACTGAGTTGAGTTTGTGATGGTCAATAGTCAGTCACCAGCTGCCATCCGGTTTTCTAAACGGCCAAATCGGGCAGTTAGTAATGAATGTGTCTTTGTGAATTACACCCTGGTATAACAATGACCTGATAGTGTCTGGAATATATGATATAATCTCAGCTCGGTATGAATACTGCTTCATCGAGCATGCAATGGTCAGTTAATTTCTTCAGGTTTGCTCATGTTTCCACTGTCATCTTTATGGGTTGTGAATACACTCAGCACCGACTCGAGAATCGCCTGTACCTCAGGGTGATCAGAGGTGTCTGGTTCACACTCCTCTGATATTTTAATCATGAATATTGAGGATGCAATGGACACCAGAGCAGGGGTATGGTTTAATGTTCTAAAATATACAAATATTGGGATAATGAATTACTGCTGATAACCTTTCAGCACATTACTGCCCAGTAGTCCCAGTCCATTATGCAGGATCATAAAAAATGGAGGCAGGGCTTTGACATGAACTCTGTTCCCTCTCCTGCACCACTGTAAGATCTGGTCCAGGGTCACAGATTAACTAAAATGAGGTATAAGGGTAACTAGCAGTTTATTGAGGAGTGATAGCTCAAATACAGCACAGCATCAGAATAGACATAGTAGACATACGACCTGCGACATGCGAGAAAGGCTTTCTGTTAATGGATCAGATGTTCGAAGCTATTATTAAGGATGGTAGAAAATTGAAGGTGATCAGGTAGAGTCAACATAGTTTTGTGAAAGGGACGCCATGTTTAACCAATTTATTGGAGTTCTTTGAAGACGTAAAGGGGAGCCGGTAGGTTTACTGTATTTAGATTTCCAGAAGGCATTTGCTAAGGTGCCACATCAAACATTATTGCGGAAAATAAAAACTGATGCTGTAGGGGGTAACACTTCGGCATGGATAGAAGATTTGCTACCTAACAGGTAACAGAGAGTAGGAAAAAAATTGGTCATTTCCGGTTTGGTCAGATGTAACGAGTGGTGTGCCACATGGATCAGTGCTGGGGACCTAACATTTTACAATTTAACTAAATGACTTGGATGAAGGGTCCGAAGGTATGGTTGCTAAATTTGCTGATGACACAAAGACAGGTGGGAAAGTAAGTTGTGAAGAGGACATAAGTGGTCTACAAAGGGATATAGATAGGTTGGGTAAGTTGGCAAAGATCTAGAAAATGTAGTATAATGTGATAAAATGTGGAATTGCCCATTTTGGCAGGTAGAATAAAAAAAGAAGCATATTATCTGAATGGTGAGAGATTGCAGAGCTGGAAGATGCAGAGGAACTGGATGTCATAGTGCACGAATTGTATAAGGTTATTATGCAGATGTGGAAGTGAGCAGAAAGGCATGGCACTATGCTTAACGGGAAATATAGCCAAGTTAGGAATAGTAGCTTTGCTGAGCTTTGATTTTATGTGGCAGAAACCGCAATGAAATAGTTAAAAGTAAAGGCAGAGTGTGTGAGACAGTAAAGACTAGCCGACACTGGTAATTACAAGGACATCTGTTTTTTTATGGCCTGAGTGTATGACTCCCTGTGGTTTGAAGTAGATGGACTCATATGAATCAAATGATGTCCATCCCTGTGTGAGTGATAAGAAGTGCTAGGCCCCTCTTATCTTCGTGAACTGCCACTACTTGATGTTGCTGCAGACTGCACGAAACACTCAGGAATGTACACCTAATAGAGATAGCAGGATGCGCCGCAATTACTTGTCACAGGGTAGAGACAGACTCATGATCCATGTAGGGAGTGAGACCAGCATGGTTATTGATGATTCCTATGCTCTTGCTAATTAGCTTGCTTATCCGCTTTGTTTTATCTTGCTGGTACAAAACAATATTTTATTAGTAACAAGTATGTATTGAGAATGGAGTGTATTGTAACCTCAGTAACAGATGTACTGCATGTCACCACGTGGGTGAAGTCGAATTGTACCGCACTGATTGGTTAAACAAGGAGGTGTAGCATGAATCTTAATGTATAAACAGTAGTACCTGTATCACAAACTTTACTTACTCTGGGGGGGGGGGGGGGGGGACCCGACAGACTCTGGTGGAGTCAGTGCCGCTGTTCTCAGAGGAAGTCCGCTGGCGACTGCGCAAATAAAGTAATTGATTTTACCTACGCATCTGACTCAGTATATTTACTGAACCAGACTGAAGGCAAAAAGAACTCAGAATAACACAGGTGCAACACGTAATTAGGAAACTAATCGAGTGTTATCATGTATCGCAGGAGGAATTGAATACAAAAGTAGCCAGGTTATGTTTCAGTTATACAGGACATTTATGAGACCACATCTGGAGTGTTGTGTACAGTACTGGGCTCCTTATTTAAGGAAAGATATAAATGTGTCGGAAGCAGTTCAGAGAAGATGTACTAAACAAATTTCTGGAATGAGCGGGCTGTCTTATGAGGTTAGGCTGGACACGCTAGGCTTATATCAGCTGGGGTTTAGTAGGTTTAAAGGCGACTATATCTAACTCCGACTTGGAAAGATACAATATTTTGGCCTCAACTACTTTCTGTGGTAGGGAATTGCACAGGCTCACCACTCTCTGGGTAAAGAAATATCTCCTCATTGCAGTCCTGAAAGGATTACCCCATATCCTTAGACTATGACCCCTGGTTCTGGACTCCCACACCATCGGGAACATCCTCCCTGCATCTACCCTGTCAAGACCTGTTAGAATTTTGTAGGTTTCCATCAGATCCACCCTCACTCTTCTGAACTCCAGCGAATATAATCCTAACCAACTCAATCTCCCCTCATACGTCAGTCCCGCCATCCCAGTAATCAGTCTGCTAAACCTCCACTGCACTCCCTCTATAGCAAGAGCATCCTTCCTCAGATAATGAGACCAAAACTGCACACAATATTCCAGGTGTGGCCTCACTAAGGCCCTTTATAATTGCAGCAAGACATCCCTGCTCCTGTACTCAAATCCTCTTGCTGTTGAAGATTGCCAGACGTCATTTGTCATTCGCATATCCAGGTTGCTTGCCAGTTACTATCCACTGATTTTCCAAGCAAAAAAATATTTATATCCTGGGTTATCACCTCTAGAAATTTCCTTCGTAGTGACACTATTCTGGCTGGTCAGTAATTACAGGGTTTACCCCATCTCTCCTTTTTTAAATAGGGTGTAACATTTACAACCCTCCAGTCTCTGGCACCACTCCCCTATCCAAGGAGGATTGGACGATTCTGGAAAGTGCCTGCTATTTCCACCATTCCTTCCCTCAGTAACCCTCACAAATCCCATGCAGACTGGGTAAATGTTCTACTTTATTGTGCTACAAAAAGTGCTGGATTGAAAGAGGTTAACTGAACCTGTTTGTTCAGTGACTGTAATTAATGTCAGTCACCATGCACCCTAATTGTGTCACTGGAGAATTTCCCTTTTCTATTAATAAGGGTCTCCTTTCAATGTGCTTTCACATAGAGTGGGCGAGAGCATTAGCCCTGGCATTAACAGGATCAGCGGCTCCATAGAGAGGGAGAGGATACATTAGAATCAGAGAACAATAGATTGGAATGTTACAACAATGGGTCAGAATCTGAGAACAATAGATTGGAATGTTACAACAATGGGTCAGAATCTGAGAACAATAGATTGGAATATTACAACAATGGACAGAAGTTTATCCTCCAATCTTTACTATCTTTCTACATATGATTGGTACCCATTAGACCATCGGATCTATCTCGTACTGAAGATCATTCAATACATTTACTATCCAATCCTCGCTATTGTTGGTGTTCCTGGTAAGTCTCTCTAAACAGCTATTAATTCTATAAACCATGTTTAACTGCATTACTGCTTCTGTAATTTACTCTGCCCTCCTTGCTGCTGCTGTTATTTCTGGTGAATATCTCCAGCTATTGGCTCTAGAAACCATTGTAATGGGATAATAGTTCTTGTCATCCACTCTCTCATCTTCGCTGCTGCTGTCTCTATTTCCAGCTAGGAGATCAGTAAACCACGTTTCACTGAAATACTGTTCTGTAATGTAAATTTTGGGAAGACTGAAGCCAGTGTCATTGGTCTTCATCACAAACTCCATCCCCTATCGGTGAAATACATACCCCACCCTGTCCAATGTCTGACACTGAACCAGACTGTTTACAACATCTGTGTTATATTTATAACTGAGCTGAGTTCATCTCCACATTCTCTCTATCACCAATCCTACCCTGCCACCTCTGTAATATCACCCATCTCCACCTCTGCCTCAGACCATCTGCAGAATAACCCTCATCTGTGCCTTTGTTAAATCCAGACTTGACTCCTCCAATTCTATCCTGGTCACCCTTCCTGTTATAAACCTCAATAAACCACAGCCCATCCAGAACCCTGCTGACTGAGTCCTAACTCACACCAAATCCCGATCACCCATCAACCCTGTGCTCACTGCTCTACATTGGCTCCCGGTCTGGCAGCACCTTAATTTTAATGTTCTCATTCTTGTGTTTGCATCGCTCCATGGCCTCACTTCTCCAATTAGTCCCATTTCCCTGACCATTATTCCTGCAAATAATTTTCCTTCAATCTTTTCTCAATTCAACTTTAAAAGTGAATTTATTTCCCTGTATATATCTCCCCGCCCACGATTTTCTGTTCAACTGCACCACTGGTGCTGATGATATGGAAACTGGGATCCATAAAATGATGTGAACAACACAGCCGACCACTTCTAGCGTGATCAGCACAGTGCCCCATGCTGGACAGGACTCTAGTGTGGTCAGCACGGTGTCCCATGCTGGACAGGGCTCTAGTATGGTCAGCACGGTGTCCCTTTCTGGGCCAGTCTCTGGACCAGACAATCTGAGCATGTGCTGTTAGCGTGAGATGGTGTCTGAATATGAGGTCAATCAGCCATTCCAGCAGCTTTGATGTACGTCATTTGAACTTGGTCTGTGCATGTCCACTGACCGACTGTGTTAGTCAATCTCAGCTGAACATACATTCAGCAGCACGAGGAAATGGGCGAGGTACTAAATGAATACTTTGCATCAGTATTTACCAAAGAGAAGGACTTGATGGATGATGAGTCTAGGGAAGGGAGTGTAGATAGTCTGGTTCATGTCGTTATCAAAAAGGGTGTGTTGGGAGTCTTGAAAAACATTAAGGTAGATATGTCCCCAGCACCTGATGGAATCTACCCCAGAATATTGCGGGAGGCGAGGGAGGAATTGCTGGGGCCTTGACAGAAATCTTTGTATCCTCATTGGCTCCTGGTGAGGTCCCAGAGGACTGGATAATAGCCAATGTTGTTCTTCTGTTTATGAAGGCTAGCAAGGAAATTCCTGGAAATTACAGGCCGGTGAGCCTTACATCAGTGGTAGGGAAATTATTAGAGAGAATTCTTCGGGACAGGATTTATTCGCATTTGCAAACAAGTGAACTTATTAGCGAGAGGAAGCATGGTTTTGTGAAGGGGAGGTCGTGTCTCACAAACTTGACTGAGTTTTTTGAGGAAGTGACAAAGATGATTGATGAAGGAAGGGCAGTGGATGTTGTCTACATGGACTTCAGTAAAGCCTTTGACAAGGTCCCTCATGGCAAACCGATACAAAAGGTGAAGTCACACGGGATCAGAGGTGAGCTGGCAAGTTGGATACAGAATTGGCTCAGTCACAGAAGACAGAGGGTAGCAGTGGAAGGGTGCTTTTCTGAATGGAGGGATGTGACTAGTGGTGTTCCGCAGGGATCAGTGCTGGGACCTTTGATGTTTGTAGTATGTATAAATCACTTGGAGGAAAATGTAGCTGGTCTGAATGGTAACTTTGCGGACGACACAAAGGTTGCTGGAGTTGCAGATAGTGATGAGGATTGTCAGAGGATACAGCAGGATATAGATCGGTTGGAGACTTGGGCGGAGAAATGGCAGATGGAGTTTAATTCGGAAAAATGTGAGGTGGTGCATTTTGGAAGGTCTAATACAGGTGGGAAGTATAGAGTAAATGGCAGAACCCTTAGGAGTATTGACAGGCAGAGAGATCTTGGCGTACAGGTCCACAGAACCTTCGTTAGGCCACACTTGGAGCAGTGCTTGCAATTCTGGTCGCCACGCTACCAGAAGGATGTGGAGGCTTTGGAGAAGGTACAGAGGAGGTTAACCAGGATGTTGCTTGGTCTAGAGGGTATTAGCTATGAGGAGAGGTTGGATAAACTCGGATTGTTTTTACTGGAGCGACGGTGGTGCAGGGGCGATATGACAGATGTTTACAAAGTTAAGAGTGGCATGGACAGAGTGGATAGTCAGAAGCTTTTTCCCAGGGTGGAGGAGTCAGTTACTAGGGGACATAGGTTTAAGGTGCAAGGGGCAAAGTACAGAGGGGATGTGCGAGGCAAGTTAATTACACAGAGGGTGGTGAGTGCCTGGAACTTGCTGACGGGGGAGGTGGTGGAAGCAGGTACAGTAGCAACATTTAAGAGGCATCTTGACAAATACATGAATAGGATGGGAATAGAGGGATACGGTCCCCGGAAGTGCAGAATGTTTTAGTTTCGACAGGCATCAAGATCAGCGCAGGCTTGCAGGGCCGAATGGCCTTTTCCTGTGCTGTATTATTCTTTGTTCTAGTGTTATTTAAAAGGACCAGGCATCCAACTTGCAGGTGAGGAGCATTTGACTTACTTCTGTGATAGTAAAGTTAGTGGCGGTGCTGTGGATGGTTTTCCGGAGGTTGTGTTGTGAGCTGCTACAGACTGTCAGTAAGACGAGTGGATTTGGTGACCCAACTCCGGACGAGGTATGGGGACTGTAGTTACAGTGTCTCTGGAGGTGTGTTTCTCTGGGAATTCCTGGACGGGGTAGATCTTCCAATCCGTGCTGAGGAGGGAGGCTGGACGCCATTTCTTAAGCAAGCAGAGATCATCCCTCTTCAGCAACAGGTCAACAACCACCCTGTGCCACGTGAGGGGCATCTCCTGGTTGCCAGGCTTTCCCCAGGACACAGGCGCAGTCGTCCCCGAGGGCATCCCAGAACGCCCTGCGGAGCTCCACGGTCAGCCCGTACAGCCCCGGTGATTTGCCCTTCGAGAACTGGTGGACTGATCCGTACAGCTCCACCAATGCGAGCAGAGCCCCCAATCCTTCGGCGTTCTCCAGGCTGACATTCAGCAGGTCCTCCCACAGAACTCTGCCCGTCTCCTCGCTGGACGGGTCCAGAGAGAACAACGCACTGTAATAGGTTCGTATCAAAAGTTCCATTCCCTCTGGATCCATAATGGAGGATCCATCGTCGGCCAGGAGCTCGATGAGCTCCTTACCGACCCCCCACCATTTTTCCAGTGTGTAGAGGAAAGGTGTGGCGCGGTCCAAATCTTCCCGGATCTGGATCAGCGACCTGACGTGCACTCCTTGGGACCCTATGAGCTGCAGGTCCCTCCGCACGTCCTTCTCTTTGTATGCCTGCCACAAGGCAGGCTCCGCGACGGCTTGACCGACACAGGACTCCAAGTCAAGTACCTCCCTCTCTAGGTGCCCGATCTCGGATTCCCACCTCTTGGTCGATCCCTTCACGTACTCCTGACAGAAGGCATGAATGTGAGTCTTGCCCACATCCCACCATAGCCTCAAGGAGGGGAAGCCCCTCTGCTTCCTTCTCCAGGCGGCCGTGTATCGACGTAACGAGTCCCGGAATCACTCGTCCTCCAGCAGCCAGTTGTTAAAGTGCCAGTACATTGACCCTGCCCCCGTGACAAGAGGAGTGAACTCCGCCCTCACCAGCTGGTGGTCCCAGCACTGCACCAGCCACATGGAGGCCACCGAGATGTGAAATGTAGAGGCTGTCGATTCGGAAGCCTGCTCCTAAGTAATCCTGATGAAAGCACTGGAATCGGAATTGAGATTCCACCAGGCGTCGACAAAGTCGAGGGAGCTAATCCATCAAGTCACCCTGTCGCTCCAGGAGCCAGGTGGCTTCATCTCCCGGAACGGTGTGGGTTTTCTGCATAAAACTCATTACATATCTCCCTTCCCTGAGGATTCTGAGATTGTGAAAACCGCTGAGAGACGCCCTGCTGCTGTTGATGTTGAGGCTGGCTATGGATATCTTCATGTCAAAAATACCACCATCCTGTCACCAATATCTTACTGTGAGGAGAGAGTGGAACTGCTCATCGCCTTAAACTCCCCCAGCAACCCAGAGGGGAACACTTTGATCGGGCATCGCACGACCTTTTTCATGTCTGCACATTTACAACCCTCCTTGTGGGCAAGACGGACAGATCTGATGATCAGCGCCAGCTTCAACCACTGGTCAAGGGGCAGCTGAACCTTATTGTGACAATCTCTGCAAGCAGCAAGGAAGTCCCGGAGTTCGGCAATGGGGATGAGAGGAGACTCGGTAGGAGGCAGGAGGGAGTCCACCGCCTCACTGGCAATGGATTCAACGTCGTCCTCCGTGCCCCTCACCGAGACTCCATCCTCCTCCGGGCCGTCAACGCCAGTGGCCGACACACCCACCACACAATGTGGTGTGGACATCCCGGCCACGCCAGCGAGTCTCACCTCCCTCATGATCACATCCCCAGGATCGGTGGTGGAGGAGTCATTCCTATATTCCTCCGGGGAAACTGGGAATATGAGTGCCTGTGGTTGAGGACACCCACTCCCCTTCGGTGCCCGGGCTTGTGATCAGCCTCGGGGGAGGCAGTTGTTTCTTGACTCTGGAAATCCAGCTGGAGCGGGACCCGAGGTAGAGAGAGGAGGCCATCTCCCACCCTGCCAGCGCCACAGTACCAGCAGACAGAGCACTGTTAACATTATTCAAATCAACCTCCGAGTCAGATCCATCCTGGATGACAGCAACAGGCGCCGAGAGCGTTGACCCTCACAGATCTCAGCCCCACCCAGGACACCGGACCCAGTGGGAGATGGAATGATTTCTCCTGGTGGATCCACAGGCTCCCCCATCAGGAGAGGGGCCCTTCACCACTCCCCCACCCCCACCTCGGGTGTTGCAAAAGGTACAGAGGCTTCCGTACCCACTCCGTTTTGTGGGATAGAAAGCTGTGACTCAAGGCTCGAGCCCCAATGGTGCTGGTAGCGCGGGGAGTCCGAGGACCCGCCAGGAGACTGACCCTGTTCCTCTCGGCAATCTGCTGTGGAGGGATGCCTCCTCCTCTTATTCCGGGAGAGGTGAGGAGTTTCAGAGACCTCAGTCTCACGAGACGTCTATGTTTATACCTCCACACCCTCAACAGTGTGGAGGGAGATTTACTCTCGATCTGACCCTCAGGCCCGTTTTGTTTTTTTGTCGAGGGCGACTTTATTCCCCAGGCCCCCTTTATTTGAATTTTGAATTAATTTTATTAAAAACAGATAAAGAAACCAAAAACTCAAATTAAAATGCCATTCTCGGCATTACTGATGCATCCCAGCCCCTGCGGTACCCACCGATGTTGGAAGGCCTCAAGTGTTGCAGATTCTGAATAGATCCCTGTTAAAGAAAGGGACTTCAGTCCGTGTCATCCACACCCATAGCGGCAGGAGGTGGAAAGAGGGTCTTCAAGGTTTTTACCTGCAGGAACAATCAAAGTACCAGAGCTCACATTTCCTCTGTCCCTGAGTGTCATTACTCATTATCCCCCCTGGAGGAACACCTCTCTCTCTCTCTCTCTGACTCACTCACTCCCTCTCTCACTCTCTCCCCCTCTCTCTCTCTGTCTCTCTCTCTCACTCATTCTCTCTCTCACTCTCTCTCTCTCTCTCACTCTCTCTCTCTCTGTCTCTCTCTGTCTCTCTTTCTCTCTGTCTCCTTCCCAGCAGAATGCAATTGCTATTTAACACTCCAACATCCATGTTATCAAAACTTTTGTCCTCCCCACTCACACCAATTTAAAATATAACAATACACACATGTTAAACAACCAACTACTTTCAGACAGCATGCAGGACCAGACGTAACTGACCGGATTGACACTGGTTGAGACAGACAAAGAAATCAAACAGGAAACTTCAAATACAAAAACAGACCCACTTACTCAAACACAAGCTTTTCCTCCTGTTCTCTTCAGACATTGTTTCAACCTTACTGTTGCTCCGAAAGATTTCCTTTCCTTTTATATCTCAACCTCACAGGTGTCTTGGTGGGATTGAGAGTAACAGACTGTTCCATTCGGTGTTGTCACCACATTAACGGGACAGCCTGTCAAGGAGGTTACCTTAACGGGACAGATTGGTAAACGTTCTCCCTCTCCAACATTGTCCCCCTCCGAGGCCTCCTGCTCCGTTTTAGTACCACCTGTGTGATCCTCTGCTTTTTGTGACGGCTGCTACACCCGCCTGGCAGCTGCTTTCCCTCTGGGTTTGCAATCACTGAAAGTTGGACCTGCACTGTGCATGCTCTGTCTTCCGGTGGGGTCACTCCTGTAACTCCCTAAGGACACCTCTAGAATCCTCTAACTGCTGGGTCAACTGGACATTATCCTGTGTGACAGTGACAGTATGTTTCTCTGCTAACTCTAACTGCTGCTGAACTGCACAAGCCTGTCCTGCATTAAGTGTCTGTAGTTGTATAGTGACAGTAAAGTACACTAGCTTATTGTGTAACTCATGTAGCTGTGTCTGCTGCTGCTGCTGGGTCTGTTCACTTTGAGCTACCATTTCTCTCACCTGTGACTGTATCACTTCCTCATCGCACTGTGCACTGTGTGATGCTGGATATGGAGTCAGATTTAAAGCCTTTTCACCCTTCTGATGTTTAGCCAAGACGTGTGCCTGGATAAACGTCACTATATTTTAAAAGGAACGTGTGCATGCTTCCATCGACAGTCTCCGAACAGGGACTGGATATTGTCCATATTACACTTAGTGCATAACTCTTCCTCATATGTTTCCCAGAGACCCTTCTTCCCATTGTCTTTTTGTGACATACTGTGTATTTAAAGAGACATCACTGGGTCAGTATAATCGTCTGCCCCTCAAAAGAGTTTATCCCTGCAAGAGATTTCACTGGTCAAACGAATATTCCTATGTTTGCAAAACTTTGCTACAACAGCCTCGGTTTGCATTGTAGTCAAAGTCCCGGGTTTCAGCACCACTTGTAAGATCTGGGGTTTGATTTAATGTAATTGTCAGACTTAGGTGAATTACAATGACAGTCTATGTTGGGAGATCAGATCTAAAAGGGACTTGCAGCTCAGACTAGCTATCAAACTACATGTGTACGAGGCTGCTTTCACAAGCTTCACAGACTGAATGAAGTTCTGCACAATAAGCAGAACATGGTAATATTGAGCAAAGGGAAGTGGTCAGCAGTTGTGTTCTCAATGGAACACCCGGTGCTCAACCTCCGGTTATCTGTGGAACCTTGTCTCTTCATTGGAGTCTATCTTCTGTCTTCTTCTTGATGATGATGTGCGCTTTTGGGGTCTTACAAGCTCTTAATTTATACACATTTCCCAGCTTGGTTCTGTTCCATATTAGGTAAAAGGCCATTTCTGTTCATTTGATTGGTCAGTCATTAACTAACTACCCTTCCATGATAGTACCTTGAGCCTGGTTTAAGTCATTGTCATTATCGTTCAGTGGGGGGTGGGGGGGGGGGAGGAGGGGCCTCCAGATTCCAGCTGCCTTGACTCTGTGAATTCCTTTACAATGTCTTGTTTTGAAATGCAAATAAACTAGAAATTCTCGAAGTAACAGTTTGTAAGACGTCAGGAATGTAAGGGATTTGGATTGTTTAATTGTCCTGTGGTTCAAAATGTGTCTGTGACCAGGAATGAAATCTGCTATTTTTTGTTCTGATAACAATCCTGATGCATCTGTAACATCCACAAGGGGTGATGAAATTACTGAAGGAAATGTAAACACATGCTCACCATCAAGGCAGTATCTCATATCATCGTCTGAACAAAGAATTAGACATCTCATTGGACAACTGTAGCCTACGGTGGATTTTGATAGGACAGTGTGATCTTGTCAGTGAAACATTCAGCCCACCATGATATGAAAGGTGTAAAAATCATTGAAAATAGTGATTCTGTGATAAGGTCGAGGAGCTTGGTCAGCGACAGAACGATTATCAGGGAGGTAAATGCTCACTGGGTTATCATGTATGCATGACTCTTTGCAACATATTATTGACTAATGGGTGTATTGTTCACCGGTACATTGTGAATGGGTATTTTGTATAATTGTAAACTAGTAGTATTCCTACTGAATCTAGTAGAGTCATTGGTGTTTAATTTAAACTTTGAGTGCTGTCTCATTCTTTCTTGTAATTCTCATGTTTGAACCATAGAGTAACCAATCAAAAAGATGACAGTTCATAAACAACATTTGTTTATATATGTGGACATGTGGCTTCACATTATCATTGCCAGGAATGTAGACACAAAGACCTGTGTCCAGAGTTATGTCCGAGACAGTTTATAAACAACATTTGTTTATATATGTGGACATGAGGCTTCACATTATCATTGCCAGGAATGTAGACACAAATACCTGTGTCCAGAGTTATGTCCGAGACAGTTTATAAACAACATTTGTTTATATATGTGGACATGAGGCTTCACATTATCATTGTCAGGAATGTAGACACAAATACCTGTGTCCAGAGTTATGTCCTAGACAGTTTATAAACAACATTTGTTTATATATGTGGACATGAGGCTTCACATTATCATTGCCAGGAATGTAGACACAAAGACCTGTGTCCAGAGTTATGTCCTAGACAGTTTATAAACAACATTTGTTTATATATGTGGACATGAGGCTTCACATTATCATTGCCAGGAATGTAGACACAAAGACCTGTGTCCAGAGTTATGTCCTAGACTAGTTAACGACCCTTATGAAAATCTCTGGAATACCATTCCTACATCTTTATTGTCCATCCATAATTATTCTTGACACTGAGTGGCTTGCTAGACTATTTCAGAGGACAGTTAAAAGTGAACCACATTGAGTTACATGGAGACCAGAACAGATAAGGATGGTAGATCTCCTTCCCTAAAGGACATTAATGGACCAGATAGATTGTTATAAAAATCGATGATGGCTTCATGGCAACATTATTAAGTCCAGATTTCAATTCCAGATTTGTATTCATCAATTGAATGCATTACATAATTGAATTTTAAATTCCACCTTCTGCTATGGTGGGATTTGAACCCATGTCCCCCGGGAATGAGCCTGCGCCTCTGGTGAGATTGCCAGTATCCCACTGTCACTGCCACGCTACATCACATTCCTCCCTTAAGATACTACATAAAAACTTCCTCTTTGACCAAGCTGTTGGTCATCTGACCTCATATCTCCTGTTGTGTCTCTGTGTCATACGTTGCTTCATAATGCTTCTGTGAAGCATCTTGAGATGTTTGATTACATTAAAGGCACTATATAAATATAAGTTGTTGTTTTTGACATTTACTAGACATGACTTGTCTTACCATATACTTCCTGCTGGCCATTTGTTGTCCATGCTTTTTTTTCTTTTCTCCAGCATCAAATACGTTTGTCCTGGGATGTGAACTCTAGAAATTTCCCCATCAGTGACAGTAAATATAGAATTTACTCCGCCTCTCCTTTTTTAGTCAGGGTGCAACATTGACAACCCTCCAGTCCTCTGCCACGACACACATATCCAAGATTCTGGCCTGTGCATCCGCTATTCTCATTTTTCCCTCCCTCAGCAATCCTCATACATCCCATTCAGACTGGGCAAATGTTATCGTTGATTGTGGTACAAAAGGTGTTGAAATGAAAAGGGTTAACTAAACCTATTTGTTCAGTAACTGTAATTAATGTCAGTCTCCATGGGCCCTAATTGTGTCACTGGAGGGTTTTCCTTTTCTATTAATAAGGGATTCTTTCAATGTGTTATCACATAGCGTCAAAGGGAACATCACGCTCGGCACTGACAGGGATCAGTGGCTCCAGAGAGAGGGAAGGGATAGATCAGAATCTGAGAACAATAGATTTGAATGTTGCAATAATGGGTCAGAATCTGAGAACAATAGATTGGAATGTTCCAACAATGGATCAGAATCTGAGAACAATAGATTTGAATGTTGCAATAATGGGTCAGAATCTGAGAACAATAGATTTGAATGTTGCAATAATGGGTCAGAATCTGAGAACAATAGATTTGAATGTTGCAATAATGGGTCAGAATCTGAGAACAATAGATTGAAATGTTACAACAATGGACAGGAGTTTCTCCTCGGATCTTTACTATCTTTCTACATATTGGGTTTGGTACTCATTAGACGATCGGATCCTGTATGCACTTGAGATAATTCAATATATTTACTATCCCATCCTGGCTATTGTTGGCGTCCCTGGTAAGTCTCTCAATACAGCTATTAATTCTATAAACCATGTTTAATTGCATTACTGCTCCTGTAATTTACTCTGCCCTTCTTGCTGCTGCTACTGTTGCTGGTGAATCTCTACCTCCAGCTATTAGCTGTCAACCCATTGCTAATTGTATTACAGTTCTTGTAAATTCAACTTTCATCTTCGGTCCTGTCTTTGCTCCTGATACGTCTCTATTTCCCGCTAGGTGATCTGTCAACCCTGTTTCACTGAAATACTCTTCTGTAATGTAAATATTGGGAAGACTGAAACCAGTGCCATTGGTCTTCATCACAAACTCCATCTCCTATCTGTGAATCACCTACCCCACCCTGCCCAATATCCGAGGCTGTTTACAACATCTGTGTTCTATTTATACCTGAGCTGAATTCATCTCCATATTCCCTACATCACCAACCCTGCCTATTACCACCTCTGTACTATCACCGATCACAACCTCTGCCTCAGCCCATCTGCTGCATAAACCCTCATCTGTGCCTTTATTCACTTGATTTTTCCAAATTGTATCCAGGTCACCCTCCCAGTTATAAACTTCTATAAACCACAGCCCATCCAGAACTCTGCTGCCTGTGTTCGAACTCACACCAAATCCCGATCACCCATCACAACTGTGCTCACTGATCTACATTGGCTCCCGGTCTGGCAACACCCTTAATTTTAATATTCTCATTCTTGAATCCCTCCATGGCCTCACCCATCTAATTAGTCCCATTCCCCTGTCCATTCCCATATTCTTGAAAATCTTCCATCAAGTCTATTTCCATGTCCCCTTTTAAAGTGAATTTCCTTCCCTCTCTACCTCTTCTTGGTGTTGATTTTCAGCTCTTACAGCAGCACTGTTGCCCACATTGTGGAAACCTGGATCTATAAAAGGGTATGAGCTGAGCTCCCAGCCATTTCCGGTGTGGCCTGCACACTGTCCCATGCTGTGCAGTACTCTCGCCCGGGTGTACATTGTGTGCACCAGTAGCACGAGGAGTTGTGGAATGTCATGTCAAACTGCTATTCCAGCAGCTTTGATGCAGGGCTCTAGGTCAACAGCACCATGTATGTGCTGTTACTGTGATTTGCACAGATGGGCACTTCTACTGTGGCCTGCACAATGCCCCACGCTGGGCAGGGCTCTCGGTCAATCGTTCCATGTATGTGTTGCTCATTTGAGGATGGTTTTGAATTTGATGTCAATGTACCATTCCAACAGCTTTTATGTACGTCTTTGAAACTTGGTCTGTACATGTTCACTGACCCCTGTGTTAGTCACTCTCGGCTGAACATACATTCAGCAGCAGCAGCAGGAACCCCCTCTAGTGTTATTTAAACGGACAAGGCATGCAACTTATAGGCTTTTGACTTACTTCTGCTCTTGTACAGTTAGTGGAAGGTGCTGTGGATGGTTTCCTGGAGGTTGGGTTGTGAGCTGTTGCAAAAATTCAAGGAGGACAGAGGATTTTGTGCCCCAACGCTGGACGAGGTATGGGGACTGTAGTTACAGTGTCTCTGGCTCTGTAACATCACCAACAAATGGAGCAGAAGCTGCAGAGAGAGGAAGTTCTGGAACGGGGGAGGAGGAGGGGGCTCTGCCCTACCCACTCCGGGTTTTCCAAGAGCACATTTCCTACCAACATCTAAGCCTGGAGCAGTATGTTAGATGACTCTGTTTCAATAAAGAGGTGGTCACAGAGCTATGTCACCTCCTGAAACGAGAACTAGAGCCTCAGACCAGGGTGAGGACGGAGCTGTCAGTGGTTGTTAACGTCACAGTTTCATTGACATTTTATGTATCCGGACCTTTCCGGCAGGAATGGGAGACATATCCAACATTCAGTCATAGACAGTGATAGAGTCAGAGTCACTTACCACACAGAAGGATTTCATTAGGCCCATCGAGACCGTGCTGGTTCTCTGTGGAGCAATTCAGTCAGTTTTACTCCCCCACTCAATCCCGTAGCCCTGCAAGGTCACTTCCTTCAAGCACCCATCCAGTTTTCTTTTGAAATTGGGAGGAAGGATCAAATTGAAAGGAAGTAAAGCTGGTAACAGGAGGTAGAAAAGTAGAAGGTGACATTCGAAGGTAGGTGAAACAAAGGTGAGCATCAACTAGAATGCAGAATGTCAATAAGACACGGTTATGGGCACTGTACCTGAATGCACTCAGTATTCAGAACAGGGTAGATGATTTAAAGGCCCAAATAGAGGTAAATGAGTATGATCCAATTGTCATAACGGAAATGTGCTACAGGGTGACCAAGACTGAGAACTGAATACGCAAGCAGATTCGACCTTTAGGAAGGACAGGCAAAAAGGGAAAGGACATAATGTTGCTCTGATAATAAGGGATTGTATCAGTACATTAGTAAGGGAGGATCTCAGTTCTGAAGAACAAAATATGGTATCTATTTGGGTGGAGCTAAGAAACAACAAGGGGAAGTAAACACTGGTAGAAGCTGTTTGTAGGCCATCAAACAGTAGTGTTTTTGTGGGGAATGGCATTAATGGAGATGAGAGAATCATATAACATGGGCAATACAGTCATCATGGGTGAGTTCAATCCTCATATAGACTGGGTAACCTAATGAGAACAAATGCTATGAATGACGAGATTCTGGAGTGTGTTAGGGATGGTTTTCTAGAGCTTTATGTTGAGGCACCGACTGGAAAACAGGTTATTGTAGATCTAGTATTATGTAATGAATCAGGGATAATTAATATTTTTATTGTAAAGTTACCTTTAGGGATGAATTACCATAATGTGATAGAATTTTACATTATGCTTGAAAGTAAGGTGGTTCACTCTTAAGCCAGGGTGTTAAATTTGAACAAAAGAAGTTATGAAGGTATGAGGGGCAAATTGCCCGATGTGGATTGGGAAACTACATTGAAAGGTATGATAGTACATAGGCAATCGATAGTCTTTAAATAAATATAATATAGTTTACAGCACCTATACATTGCTTGCAGGCACATAAACCCCAAAAGTAAAGGCAGTCAACTGTGGACAACAAAGGAAGTTAAGGATTGTATAAGATTAAAACTGTGGTTAGCACTGCAGCTTCACAGCTCCAGCAACCGGGTTCAGTTCTTGGTACTGCCTAAGTGGAGTTTGCAAGTTCTACTGTAACCACGTAGGTTTCAGCCGAGTGCTTCAGTTTCCTCCTACAACCAAAGACTTGCAGGTTGCTTGGTAAATTGGCCATTGCAAGTTGCCCCGAGTATAGGTAGGTGGTAGGAGAATGGTGGGAATGTGGTAAGGTATATGGGATTAATGTAAGATTAGTATAAATGGGTGTTTGTTGGCAGGCACAGACTCGGTGGGCCGAAGGGCCGTATCTGTATCTCTCTCTGACGTTATGACTCTATTAAAGGACAATAAAGTTGCCATAAATTGTAGTAAACCTGAGAATTGGGAGGATTTTAGAATACACCAAAGGAGAATGAAGAAACTGATAAAGAAAGGGTGAATAAAATATGAATGTTAGCTGGAAAAATATAAAAACGGACTGTAAAAAGCTTCTACAGGTACGTAAAAAGGAAACATTTGGCTAAGACAAATGTGAGTCCATCACAGGCAGTGTCAGTAGAATTTATAATGGGAACAGCGAAATTGCAGAGAAGCTAAATGATTATTTTGTGTCTGTCTTCACCGAGACACATATAAGAAATCTCCCAGAATTAGAGATCCAAGGGATTGGGGGAATGATGAATTGAAGGAAATTAAAAGTAAAATAATGTGGATACTGGAAATCGTGAATAAAAACAAGAAATGCTGGAAACACTCAGCAGTTCTGGCAGCATCTGTGTAGAGAGAAGCAGAGTTAACGTTTCAGGTCAGTGACCCTTCTTCAGAACTGCAATGAATTAAAGGAAGTTAGTATGACTAAGAAGGTTGTATTGGAGAAATTAATGGGGCTGAAGGTTGCTATGTCCCCAGCACCTGATATTCTACGTCCCAGAGTGTTGACGAGATAGCTATGGAGATAGTGGGTGCATTGCTGATCATCTTCAAAAATGTTGTAGATTCCGGAGCGGATCCTGCAGATTGGAAGGATGCAAATGTCAGCCCACTATATAAGAAGGGAGGGAGAGCGAAAACAGGGAATTACAAAGCTGTTAGCCTTACATTAATCGTTGGGAACCTGCTATAATCAATTCTAAATGATGTTATAAATGGACATTTGGATAATAATGATCTGATTGGGCATAGTTAACATGGATTTATGAATGGGAAATCATGTTTGACGAACCTGTTGGAGATTTTGAGAATGATAACAACAGAATTGATTAAGAGGAGTTGGCAGACATCGTATACTTGTATTTTCAGAAGGTTTGTAGAACCCCCAAAGGAGCTTGCTTCGCAAAATTAAAATACATGGTGTAGGAGGTAATATACTGGCATGGATTAAGGATTGGTTAACAGATTGGAAACAGTGAGTAGGAATAAACGGATCATTTTCGCGTTGGCATGCTATGACTAGTGGGGTACTGCAGGGATCAGAGATTGGGCCTCAGCTGTTCACAATATATTTCAATGATTTGGATGTGGGGACCAAATGTAATATTTCCAAGTTTGCATCTGACACAAAACTAGGTGGGAATGTGTACAGTGAGGAACATGCAAAGCCGCTTCAAGGGGAATTGTTCAGACTTAGTGAGTGGGCAAGAACATGTTAGGTGGAATATAATATTGAAAAATAGAAGGTAATCCACTTTGGTAGGAGGAATAGATGTGCAGAGTATTTCCTAAATGATAAATTAGGAAGTGTAGATGTACAAAGCGTCCTGGGTGTCCTTGCCAATAAGTCACTGAAAGCTAACATGCAGGTGCAGCAAACAATTACAAAGGTTAATGGCATGTTAGCCTTTATCGTAAGAGGATTTGAGTACAGGAGTAGTGAAGGCTTGCTACAATTGTACAGAACTTTAGTTAGACCGCACTTGGAGTATTGTGCGCAGTTTTAGTCCCCTTACTTTAGAGATACAGCACTGAAACTGGCCCTTCGGCCCACGGAGTCTGTGCCAACCAACAACCACCCATTTATACTAATCCTACAGCAATCCCATATTCCCTATCACCTCCGTGCACTAGGGGCAATTTACAATGGCCAATGGATATGGGGACCAAAGTAATATGTTCAAGTTTGCAGATGACACAAAACTAGGTGGGAATGTGAATTATGAGGAAGATGCAAAACGGCTTCAAGGGGATTTGGACAGACTTAGTGAGTGGGCAAGAACATGGCAGATGGAATATAATGTGGAAAACTGTGAGGTGGGCCACTTGGGTAGAATGAATAGATGTGCAGAGTATTTCTTCAATGGTCAGAGATGAGAAAGTGTAGATGTACAAAGGGACCTGGGTGTCCTTGTCAATAGGTCACTTAAAGCTAACATGCAGGTGCAGCAAGCATTTAGGAAGGCGAATGTATGTTACTTTTATCGTTAGAGGATTTGAATACAGGAGTAGTGAAGTCTTGATTCAATTGTATAGAACCTTGGTTAGATCGCACCTGGAGTACTGTGTGCAGTTTTGGTCCCCTTATCTGAGGAAGAATATTATGACCAGAGAGGGACTGTAACAAAGATTCACCAGACTTGTTCCTGGGATGGCGGGACTGTTCTACGAAAAGAGATTGAAGAAACTGAACATGTATTCTCTCGAGTTTCGAAGAATGAACGGTGATCTCATTGAAACCAACAAAATACTTAAAGGGATAGACAAGGCAGCTAAGATGTTTCCCCTGGTTGGGGAGTCTAGAACCAAGGGACACAATTTGAAAGCCACTTAGGACAGAGATGAGGAGTAATTTCTTTACTCAGAGGGTTGTGAACCTTTGGAATTCTCTACCCCAGAGGGCTATGGAAGCGCAGTCATTGAGTATGTTTAAAACAGAGATTGACAGATTTCTATATACCACTGACATAAGGGGATATGAGGATAGTGTGGGGAAAAGACATTGAAGAGGATGATCAGCCAGGATCATATTGAATAGTCGAGCAGGATCGATGGGCTGAATGGTTGAATTCAGCTCCTATGTTCCTATATTCCTTAGCTGCGTAACTCCTTCAAACTCGAGGTCAGGCTGCTTTCCGAGGGTTCAGAATCATTGGCGGTTCACTTCCGATACTATCTCATGTACACCCAGGATAGCATTTTAATCACCTCATAATCTAATGAACTTTTATCTGGCAGCAGTGAATAAACCCCATGGGCTTTCCCTGTTATTATGTTTTGTAAAAACAGCATCCACCTGTCTTCCGGCCATCTCAACTGCTTTGCAAGCTTATCAAAAGTGATGAAAAATTCTCCCACATCCTCCTCATTGAACTTTGGAATGAACTGGGAGAAGTTTAAGAGTTCAGCACACGGTCCTGAGCTGGGGGCAGCTCACACACTAGCTGTGCCTTCACCAGGTGCACTGGGTCTTCATCGAGTTGTTTGAGCCACCTTAACTCCCTTTCCTCCTTCTCCTTCTGGAACACTCTTACTTTTTCCCCTTCTTGACAATCACTCTGCTCTTTCTCACGCTCTCTGGAATTCTAATTCTAGTCTATTCTGTTCTAGTTTAACCTTAGCTAACATTACTCTATCTGTTAGTGATTCTAACCCTGTTTGAGTCTTCAGCTTCAAGTGAAAAAAGGTTGGCCACAAGTCTTAGGATTTCGTGTTTCCTAGCTTTGGACGGAGAGTAATCCCTAACTGTGCAGCTACATTACTCAACTTTGCAACAGAGAGGGGTTTTAGCCTGCCCCAAGTTACCCCCTTATTGCGAATCTACCTCCTTTATTCAAAAAGGGAGAGGGACAGAAAGCACGAAATATTATGAGGGCATAGATAGGGTAGATAGGAAGAAATCTTTTCCCTTCGTGGAGGTGTCAATAAGCAGGGGGCATTGATTTAAGTTAAGGGGCAGGCGGTTAAGAGGGGATTTGAGGGAAAAAAATTCACCGAGAGGGTGGTTGGAATCAGGAACACACTACCTGAAGGGGTGGAAGAGGCAGGACCCTTACAGGATTTAAGAAGTATTTAGAATAGCACTTGAAGTGCCATAGCATACAAGGTTACGGGACTGGTGCTGGAATATGGGATTAAAATGGACAGGCTTGATGGCCGGCAAGGACACACTGGTCCGAATGGACTGTTTCTGTCCTGTATAACTCTGTGACTCTGACATTTCCAATTTCTCGTTTGTCGTTGTGTTACGATCTCGAGAACCTCCACATTTCAGTTACAGCAGGTGAGGAGAGGTCTCAGTCTCCCCTCTTGTCCTATCTTTTATTTGATCGCAACTAGATTTATTCCTTTTTAGCAGTG
Source organism: Heterodontus francisci (assembly GCF_036365525.1). Taxonomy (NCBI): domain Eukaryota; kingdom Metazoa; phylum Chordata; class Chondrichthyes; order Heterodontiformes; family Heterodontidae; genus Heterodontus; species Heterodontus francisci. Next base: position 684,955 of record NW_027140293.1, read on the forward strand.
GACGTGCTGACTACCTCAGTGAGTATTTTACCTTTTACCTTTACTGTGATCGTGAAAGAACAAATCGGACAGGTTTTCTTGAGTTTAAACAAGAGGTGAGTTTATTATACTTAACAATCTGAACTGGATCTGAATAAAATAATAAAAATATACGGTACACATTCATGCACACACTCATAGGCAAATCACACAAATTAGTTATAGAGTGAGAAATAAATTTGAATTTGTATTGGAGTCCATAATGGATTAAAAATAAACAAAGTCTGTGAGATTGGATAATTCTGTGGTCTGCGTCTTTGCCATCCTTATTTATGAGTTTCATGTCATCTGCAAGCATTGAAATTATGTTTTTTAACATATAAGTCTCTATCGCTTGTATATCTATCTACATGCCAGGAAGAGCACTGATTCTAATACTAACCCCTGAGAAACAACACTGAATACTCCCCCTCCCCCAGTCTGAACAATGACCGTTCACCACTTCTCTCTGCTTTCTGTCCCTGATTCAGTGTCATATCCACGCTATGACTGTCACATTAATCCATGTGCTCCATTTTTAATAACAAGACTATGACATGTCATTTGATCACAGGCCTTTTGAAAGTCTGTATACATAACATAAAACACACTATCCTCTTCAACACTCAGTTATGTTATCAACGAACTTGATCATGATTATCAGACGTGAATAGTCATTAACCTATCCGTGCTGTTTGTCATTTATTATCCCATGTTCTTTCAAGAAAGATATATGTTTGTACAGGGTTATGGCCTCTAGAAAATTCCAACCACTGACATTAGACTGACTGCTCAGTAGTTACAGGGTTTAGCTAATTTCTCCTTTTGAAACAGGGTGTAACATTTACAACCCTCCAGTCCTCTGTCATCACTCCCAGATCCAAGGAGGATTGAAAGCTTCTGGCCAGTGCCGCTGCTATTTCCACCATTCCTTTTTTCAACAAACCTCATATATTCAACTAGACAAAGGAACACTTCCACACTATTATGGTACAAAAAGTGTTGGAGAAAAAGGGGTTAACTGAACCTGTTTGTTCATTGACTGTAATTAATGTCAGTCACTATGGACACTAATTGTGTCACTGGAGGTTTTCCCTGTTCTATTAATAAGGGAGTCATTTCAATGTGTTAACTCATAGTGTCAGTGGGAGCATTACCCCCGGCACTAACAGAGATCCATGGCTGCAGAGAGAGAGCGAGAAGATCGATCAGAATCTCCGAACAATAGACAGGAATATTGCAACAATGGGTCAGAATCTGAGGACAATAGATTGGAATATTACAACAATTGACAGCAGGACTTTCTCCTTTTAGCTTGGCTTGGTTACTGCTGATTATGTTTGGATGATATTAGAATTTCGGATCTATTATGCTCTGAAAATGATTGAAACTATTTACTATCCCATCCTCGCAATTATTGGTGTCCCTGGTAAGTCTTTGTATCCAACCATTAGATCTATAAACCACATTTTACTGATTTAGTTTTCTTGTCATGTGAATCTTGGGAAGACGTAAGCCACTGTGTTGAGTCTCTGTCACAAACTCCACACTATATCCGCTATCTGCAGTCCCCTACCTACCCATGTCTGAGGCTGAAACAGACTGTTTGGAACCTCTGTTTTATATTTATACCTGAGATGAGTTCGTCGCCATATTCCCCCCAACGCCAACCCTACCTACTACCACCTCTGTAACATCACCCGTCATCACCTTTGCCTCAGCCCATCTGCTGAATAAGCCCTCAACTGTGCCTTTGTTAAATCCACACTTGACTATTCCAATTCTATCCTGGTCACCCTCCCAGTAATAAACCTCCAATAACCACAGCCCATCCAGATCTCTGCTGACTGTATCCTAACTCACACCAAATCCTGATCTCCCATCACCCCTGTACTCACTGATCTACATTGGCTCCCGGTCTGGCAGCACTTTAATTTTAATATTCTCATGGTCTCACCCTTCCAATTAGTCCAATTTCCCTTCCATTTCACATATTATTGAAAACCATATGCCGTCAAGTCTTTTTCCATTACCCTTTTTGAAGTGCGTTGTTTTCACTCTATATCTTCCTCTGCTGTGATTCTTACTCTGTGGCAGCACTGGTGCCAACGTGATGAAACCTGGATCCAGAAAATGATGTGAACTACACAGCCAGCCACTTCTAGTGTGTCCAGCACAGTGCCCCAGGCTGGGAAGGGATCTCGCCTGGGTATACCATTTATGTGCTGTTAGTGTGAGGAAGGGTTTGAATTGACGTCAATCAGCCATTCTGACAGCTTTGATGTACTTCTTTGGCACTTTGTCTATGCATGTCCACTGACTGCCTGTGTAGTCACTCTCAGGTGAACACACATTCAGCAGCGCGAGGAACTCCATCTAGTGTTATTTAAAAGGACCAGGCATCCAACTTATAGGTGAGGGGCTTTTGACTTACTTGTGCTATTGTAAAGTTAGTGGAGATGCTGTGGATGGTTTTCTGGAGGTTGTGCTCGGATCTGCTGCAAAGACTCAGGGAGGACAGAGGATTTGTGACCCAACTCTGGACGAGGTATTGGGACTGTAGTTACAGTGTCCCTGGGTCTGTAACCTACCACCAAATGGAGCAGAAGCTGCAGAGAGGGGAAGCTCTGTAAAGCGGGAGGAGGAGGGGATTCTTTCCTACCCACCACGGGTTTTCCAAGAGCACTTTTCCCACCGACACCTAACCCAGGAGCAGTCTGTGAGGTGACTCTGATTCAATACGGAGGTGGTCACAGAGCTGTGTCAACTCCTGCAACACGATCTGGAGCCTCACACCAGGGTGAAGACGGAGCTGTCAGTGGCTATTAAGGCCTCAGTATCATTGAACTGTTATGTATCTTTGAAAATTGATAATCAAACAAACTTAAAGGCTTTGTATCTGAATGCACGAAGCATTCGGAATAAAATAAATGAGTTAACAGCACAAATGAAGACGAATGGGTATGATTTATTGGCGATTACTGAGACGTCGTTGCAGGGAAACCAGGTTTGGGAATTGATATCCAAGGGTACTCAGTATTTTGGAAGGATAGACAGGAAGGAAAATTAGGAGGTGTAGCATTGTTAGTAAAGAAGAAGATCAGTGCTATGGTGTGAAATGACATAGGCACTGAAGATCAAGACGTAGAATCAGAGTGGGTAGAAATAAGAAATAGAAAGGGGAAGAAGTCCCTGGTGGGAGTAATCTATAGTTCCCCAACCAGTAGTCCCGCAGTGGGGAACAGTATAAACCAAGAAATACTGTGATAACCTGTGAGAAAGGTACGGCAAGGGTGATTTTAATATGTATATATAATGGATTAGTCAAATTGTCAAAGGTAGTTCCGAGGGAGAGTTCATTGAATGTATTAGAGATTGTTTTTCGGAGCAATATGTTGTGGAACCAACCAGGGAGCAGTCTATTCTAGATTTGATATTGTGAAATGAGGTGGGATTAATTAATGATCTCATAGTTAAGGATCCTCTACGGAACAGTGATCATAGCATGCTAGAATTTCAAATCCAGTTTGAGGGCGAGAAACTGGAGTCCGCTCTAGCGTTCTGGAGTTAAACAAAGGTAATTACATAGACATGAGGACTGATTTGGCCCTCGTGGACTGGGCAGGAAGACTAAAAGGGAGGAAAGTTGATGAGCAGTGGCAGATGTTTAAGGAGAAATTCAATTCCTCCCAACGAAAATATATTCTGGAGAGGAAGAAAGATTCGAAGAGGGGGAAAGACATCCATGGCTAAGCAGGGAAGTTAAGGATAACACAAAGACAAAGACTAAGGCACACAATATTGCAAAGGCCACTGGAAGGCTGGAAGATTGGGAAATGCTTAACGATCAACAAACGGTTACTAAAAAGTAATAAAAAGTTAATTATGAAAGGAAATTATCACAAAATGTAAACGCGGATGTCAAAAGCTTCTTTAAGTATATGAAAGGTAAGAGAGTAGCTAAAGTGAATATTGGTCCCTTGGAGGATGAGACTGGGATGTTGATAGACGGGGACACAGAAATGGCGGAGACACTAAATCAGTATTTTGCCTCAGTTTTCACGGTGGAGGACACTAGTAGCATCCCAATAGTAACAGGCAATGCAGAAGTTATAGAAAGAGAGGAATTTAGAACAATCATCATATGGGGAGGCGGTAGCGTAGCATGGGGAGGCGGTGGTGTAGTGGTATTGTCACTGGACCAATGACCCAGAGACCCAGGGTATTGCTCTGGGGACATGGGTTCGAATCCCACCACAGCAGAAAGTGGAATTTGAATTCAATTAATAAAACTGGAATTAAAAGCTAGTCTGGTGATGGCCATGAAAACATTGTCGATTTTTGTAAAACCACATCGTGTTCACTAATGTCCTTAACGGAAGGAAACCTGCTGTCCTTACCTGGTCTGGTCTACATGTGACTCCAGGCCCACAACAATGTGATTGACTCTTACATGCCCTCTGAAGTGGCCTAGCAAGCCACTCAGTTGTAACTAATTGTTACGAAGTCAATAAAAAGGAATGAAACCGGACGGACCACCCAGCATTGACCTAGGCACCGGGAACGACAACGGCAAACACAGCCCTGTCGACCCTGCAAAGTCCTCCTGACTAACATCTGGGGGCTTGTGCCAATGTTGGGAGAGCTGTCCCACAGACAAGTCAAGCAACAGCCTGACATAGTCATACTCACGGAATCGTACCTGACAGACAATGTCTCAGACACTGCCATCATCATTCCCGGGAATGTCCTATACCAACGGCAGGACAGACCCAGCAGAGGTGGTGGTTTACAGTAGGGAGCGATTTTCCCTAAGATTCCTCAACTACGACCCTGGGCCCCATTAAGTCTCATGGCATCAGATCAAACATGGGCAAGGATACCTCCTACTGATTACCACATATCGCCCATGCCCAGCTGGTGAGTCAGTATACCTCAATGTTGAACATGGCGAGGGCACAAAATGTATTCTGAGTGGGGGTCTTCAATGTCCAGCACCAAGAGTCGCTCGCTGGCACCACTAGTAACCGAGCTGACTGAGTTCTAAAGGACATATCTGCTGGACTGGGTATGCGGTAGGTCGTGACGGAACCAACAAGAGGGGAAAACATACTTGACCACGCCCTCACCAATCTGCCTGCCGCAGATACATCTGTCCATGACAGTGTTGGTAGGAGTGACCACTGCACAGTCCTTGTGGAGACAAAGTCCTAACTTCACATTGGGGATACCCTCCATCGTGCTGTGTGGCTCTACCACCGTGCTAATTGGGACAGATTTCGAACAGATCTAGCAATGCAGAACTGGACATCCATGTGGCGTCGTGGGCCATCAGCAGCAGCAGAATTGTATGCAACCACAATCTGTAACCTCATGGCCCGGCATATGCCCCACTCTACAATTGCCATCAAGGCAGGAGACCAACCCTGGTTCAATGAAGAGTGCAGGAGGGCATGCCAGGAGCAGCACCAGGCATACCTCAAAATGTCAACCTGGTGAAGCTACAACCCAGGACCATCTGCAAGTGAAACTGCGTAAGCTAAGTGAACAGAGCTGAGCGAACCCAGAACCAAAGGATCAGATCTAAGCTCTGCAGTCCTGACACATCCAGCTCTGAATGGTGGTGGACAATTAAACAACTACCTGGAGGAAGTGGTTCCACAAACCACGCCATCCTAAATGATGTGGGAACCCAGCACATCATTGTGAAAGCTAAGGCTGAAGCATTTGCAACAATCTTCATCCAGAAGGTCCGAGTTGAGGCCGATTTCGGCCTCCTCCTGAACTCCCCAGCATCACGGATGCCAGACTTCAGCGAATTCGATTCATTCCACGTGATATCAAGAAACGATTGAAGGCATTGGATACTGAAAAAGCAATGGGCCCTGACAACATTCCGGCAATAGTACTGAAGACTGTGCTCCAGAACTTGCCGCACCCCTAGCCAAGCTGTTGCAGTACAGCTAAAACACTAGCATTTACCCTGCAATGTGGAAAATTGCCCAGGTATGTCCTGTACACAAAAAGCAGGACAAACCCAACTCGGCCAATGACCGCCCCATCAGCCTACTCTCAATCATCAGTAAAGTGATGGGAAGTGTCATCAACAGTGCCATCAAGCGGCACTTGCTTAGCAATAACCTGCTCAGTGACGCTCAGTTTGGTTTCCGCCAGAGCCATTCAGCTCCTGACTTCATTAAGGCCGTGGTTCAAACATGGACAAAAGAGCTGAACTCAAGAGGTGAGGTGAGAGTGACGGCCCTTGACATCAAGGCTGCATTTAACCGAATATAGCATCAAGGAGCCCTAGCAAAACTGAGGTCAATGGGAATCAGGGGAAAGCCCTCCGCTGGCTGCAGTCATACCTAGCGCAATGGAAGATGGTTGTGATTTTTGTTTTTTAGAATTAGAACATTACAGCACAGTACAGGCCCTTCGGCCCTCGATGTTGCGCCAACCTGTGAAACCATCTGACCTACACTATTCCATTTTCATCCATATATCTATCCAATGACCACTTAAATGCCCATAAAGTTGGCGAGTCTACTACTGTTGCAGGCAGGGCGTTCCACGCCCCTACTACACTCTGAGTAAAGAAACTACCTCGAACATCTGTCCTATATCTATCACCCCTCAACTTAAAACTATGTCCCCTCGTGTTTGCATAACCATCCGAGGAAAAAGACTCTCACTATCCACCCTATCTAACCCTCTGATTATCTTATATGTCTCTATTAAGTCACCTCTCCTCCTCCTTCTCTCCAACGAAAACAACCTCAAGTCCTTCAGCCTTTCCTCGTAAGACTATCCCTCCATACCAGGCAACATCCTAGTAAACAAAAACAAGAAATGCTGGATTCACTCAGCAGGTCTGGCAGCATCTGTGGAAAGAGAAGCAGAGTTAACGTTTCGGGTCAGTGACCCGAAACATCCTAGTAAATCTCCTCTGCACCCTTTCCAAAGCTTCCACGTCCTTCCTATAATGTGGTGACCAGAACTGCACGCAATACTCCAGGTGCGGCCTCACCAGAGTTTTGTACAGCTGCAGCATGACCTCGTGGCTCCGAAACTCGATCCCCCTACTAATAAAAGCTAACACACCATATGCCTTCTTAACAACCCTATTAACCTGGGTAGCAACTTTCAGGGATTTATGATTGTTGGAGGTCACTCATCTCAGCTCCAGGACATTACTGCAGGAGTTCCTCAGTGTAGTGTCCAAGGCCCAACCATCATTAGCTGCGTTATCAATGACCTTCCTTCAATCATAAGGTCAGCAGTGGGGATGTTCGCTGATGATTGAACAATGTTCAGCACCTTTTGTGACTCCTCAGATACTGAAAAGCAGTCTGTGTAAAAATGCAGCAAGACGTGGACAATATCCAGGCTTGGGCTGATAAATGGCAAGTAACATTCGCGCCACACAAGTGCCAGGCAATAACCATCTCCCTTTGACATTCAACGGCATTACCATCGCTGAATCCCCCACTATCAACATCCTAGGGGCTGCCATTGACCAGTAACTGATCTGGAGTAGCCATAGAATTACCGTGGCTACACAAGCAGGTCAGAGGCTTGGAATCCCGAGGCGAGTAACTCACCTCCTGACTCCTCAAAGCCTGCCCACTATCTACAAGGCACAAGTCAGGAGTGTGATGGAATTCTCTCCACTTGCCTGGATGGGTGCAGCTCCAACAACACTCAAGAAGCTCAACACCATCCAGGACAAAGCAGCCCACCTGATTGGCACACCATCCACTCTCATTCACTCCCTACAGCACTGACGCACAGTGGCAGCAGTGTGTACCATCTACAACATGCACTGCAGCAATGCACCAAGGCTCCTTAGACAGCGCCTTCCAAACCCGCGACCTCTACAAACTAGAAGGACAAAGGCAGCAAATACATGGGAACACCATCACCTGCAAGTTCCCCTCCAAGTCACTCACCACCCTGACTTGGAACTATATCGCCATTCCTTCACTGTCGCTGGGTCAAAATCATGGAACTCCATTCCTAACAGCACTGTGGGTGCACCTACCCCACATGGACTGCAGAGGTTCTAGAAGGAAGCTCAGCACCACCTTATCATGGGCAATTCGGGATGGGCAATAAATGCTGGCCTAGCCAGAGACGCCCACATCCTATGAATGAATAAAAAAAAGTCACGATGGAAAAGGTACTGAACAAACTATTGCGAGTGAAGGCAAATGAGTCCCCAGGACCTGATGACCTACATCCTAGGGTCTTAAAGGAAATAGCAGCGGAGATAGTGGATCCATTGGTTATAATATTTCAAAATTTCCTGGATGCGGGAAAGGTTCCAGTGGATTGGAAAAAAAACCTGTATAACGCCCTTATCCAAAAAGGGAGGGAGACAGAAAGTAGGAAACAGTAGACCAATTAGTTTAACATCTATCGTTGGGAAATTGTTACAATCCATTATTAAGGAAGTAATAACAGGACATTAAGAAAGTCAAAAGCAACCCATCAGAGTCAGGTTTTATGAAGGGTAAATCATGTTTGACGAATTTGCCAGAGTTCTTCGAAGCTGTGACAAGAAATGTGGAAAATGGGGATCCTGTAGATGTATTCTATCTAGTCTTCCAGAAGGCATTTGATAAGGTGCCACACAAAAGGATAATACACAAGGTAAGATCACATGGGATTAGTGGCAATTTATTAGCTTGGATAGAGGATTGGCTAACCAACAGAAAACAGATAGTCGGGATAAATGGGTGCTTTTCTGGCAGGCAAGATGCAATTAGTGGGGTGCCACAGGGTTCGGTCCTTTGGCCCCGACTATTTACAATCTATATTAATGACTTGGATGCAGGGATAGAAGGTAATATCGCCAAATTCGCAGATGAGGCTAAAATAGATTGGATAGTAAGTTGCAATAAATACATAAGAAATTTACAAATTGATATGGATAGTTTCGGTGAATGGGCCAAAATTTGGCAGATGGAGTTTAACGTGGTTAAGTGTGAGGTTCGCCATTTCGGTCAGAAAAATAGAAAGGTAGATTATTATCTAAATGGAGAGAAACGTTAGCGTACTTCGGTGCAGAGGGATCAGGGTGTCCTCGTGCATGAATCACAGAAAGCTAGTTTGCATGTACAGCAGGTGATAAAGAAGGCAAATTGAATGTTGGCATTTCTTGCTAAAGGAATAGGATGTGGGAAAGTGTTGCTGCACCTGTACAAGGCATTAATGAGACCGCACCTGGAGTATTGCGTACAGTTTTAGTCTCCTCACTTGAGGATGGATGTTTTTGCACCGGAGGCAGTTCAGAGGAGGGTCACTAGATTGAATCCAGGGATGAGGGGTTTGTCTTATGAAGAGAGATTAAGCAGTTTATGCCTTTACTCTCTAAAGTTTAGAAGAATGAGATGGGATCCAATCGGGGTATATAAGATGATTAAAGGATTGACAAAGTAGACGTAGAGAAGATGTTTCCTCTCGTGGCACAATTTAGAATGAGAGGTCAGAGTTTTAGGATAAAGGGGGAGCAGATTTAAAACAGAGATGAAGAGAAATGTCTTCTCTCAAAGAGTCGTGAGTCTGTGGAATTCAGTACTCCAGAGTGCGGTAGATGCCGAGACATTGAGTAAATTTAAGGAGGAGATAGACAGATCTTTAATTAGTAGTGAGTTGAAGGGTTATGGAGAATGGGCAGAAAAGTGGAGTAGAGGCCGAGATGAGATCAGTCATGATCATATTGAATGGCAGAACAGGCTCAAGGGGCTGAACTGCCTACTCGTGATCCTACTTCTTATGTTATTATCTGGATCTATCCAGGCAAGAGCGGGTGACGTATTCATTATCTCTCTCTATGTTGTCTATTGATGTATCTGCCATCCAGATAGCAGAGGCCATCCATGTCGGGTGAGGTGAATTATACTGTCTGCTCTCTCAGCAGGGAGAAGCAAATGAGAAATCCCGTGGCTTTGTCTGGAGAGCTGGATTCCTGATGGTGTAGGTGGCTCTGCGGGGTCCCCATGTCAACGGGGAGAGGTATAGGAACTGATAGAACTCTCACTCCATTAATGTACAGTTGGTGTGTGAGCATGCCCAGTACATCATGTTGGTGAATGTCCACTATCCTGGCAGCAGCCACCATACCTTCATTCTGAAACACTCAGCCGTTCCCAACACATCGGGCCTCCATGCAGAACCAGAATGTGGCTCATGACCTCTAAACTCTGGACACTCCCCTCCACCACACAAAACCACCAGGTGAAGCAATGCTTCCGATGTCTGAACTGCGTGGGGGGAGCCCTCCAGTACACACTGAGCAGGTGTCCAAGTTCATGGTATTCTGCATCACCATCATGAGGACACAGGCATTGGCACCAGGAATCCGGAGGCCACCTCAGGAAGAGGAGGAGGCAGGGAGGATATTTCCTCGATGCCTTCGACCCGGACATGCTGTCGGAGATTCCCTGCTAAGATTCCAGTTCCCATAGCACAACTTCCCTATCCCACCATGGATCCCCCATTACCCACTATCACACCCATCTGAGACGCCACATCACAGTGTCCCCTTGGTCACCATCCTGCAATGAAAAATACCAACAAAAACCTTTTCATTGACATGTTTATCCAACAACACATCCAATCATACAAACAAACTGAACGATTCACCCTTGTGTATTCCCTTAGTGCCTGTCTTGTGTTTCCCGAGACTTGACTAGTTCTCCTACATAATGTTGTTCCAGTGGTTGCAGCATGGCTGGTGGAAGGCTGCTGACTTTGATCTGGTGATTGTGACTATCAGACGAAGTGATAGGGAATCACCATTAGTACTGTGCTGCTGCTCTCTCTCTGTCTCCTGGAGCTGCTGTGACTGGGAAGCTGGCAGTTTTGGGTTGTCATTGGAAAGTATAAAATCAGAAGGGGAGGGTTGGGGTGAGGGATTGGGTGTGGTGGAAAGCAGGAAGTCCATGGTCTCACCATCTGCAGCTTGTACATCAACATTTCTGACGTTTACCAGTTCTGATGAAGGGTCACAGATCTGAAACATTAACAGCATACACAGATGCTGCCAGACCAGCTGAGTATTTCCAGCACTTTCTGTTCTCTTCCCTTAGCTGTGGAATTCACTCCCTAAGTTGCACAGAGTCCAGTTTTAGGGAGTACTACTTGTACAGAGTACTAAATACAGTAAAGTTAACGAGTGACTGAATTTTAAGAGATCTATAAGTTGATCTCTTTCCAAAAGTTCGTTAACTATTGCATTTAGCATTTCACTTAATTTTAAGCTGAACTTGTAGTTTCTGTCACAGTCTGTTTGTGACAGCTGGACAGTTAATTGCTTCTCATGGAATAAGAGGGTCAGTGTCAGCTTGGATAAATAAAAAACTGGCTTAATGAGAGAAAACGGTGAGTTGTGGTAATCAGTTGCTTTTTTCAGACTGGAGGAAGGTAGACAGTGGTGTTTCCCCAAGAGGCAGTACTGGGACCACTGATATTTTTCTGATATATATAAATAATTTGGTCATTGGAACACAGAACACACAGATCGAGGGAGCTGCTGCTCATATCCACCATTCCCAGTTCCTGCTTTAGAGCCCTGGCCTCAACAACGGTAAGGGACCTCTGTGTGGTGGTGACATCTCTCTCACTGTCAGTGACAGTGGTTGGTTACTCACTGACCCCATCTATATCAGTCTTGTTCTTAGGCTGGCCTGCAGTTTAGGCCCAGGTTACCACACACCCTGGTATTTTCCAGTTATCTTGTCATCCTTGTCTGGAGGAAGTGGAGCAGAGACTGTGAGGCTCACAAATGTGTTGCCCTAAGAAGAAGCGGGATATCTGGCTTTGTGTTTGGAGACAGCAGCCACAACTGCCCACTATTGACTGAGTGTGTCTGAAGCTGTCGGATTTTATCTCAACACAGGGCGTGGTCAGCTTCAGGGGAGACAGAGCTTTAACACGGGTTTAATTCCCTCATAGCCCCTCCTCACATCTTCTAACTCCTCACCTAGTCTGGGAGTGTCTGCCTGTAACTCAGTGTTTGGTCCAGTATTTGTTCTAATTTTCTCTGCGGATAATATACTCCATCATGTGGCTCCTGATCCCAGAGTAACTGATTGTACAGGATGCCAATGTTCTCCTACCAACCTTCATTTTCCTTCTGTAAATTGTCCATCTCTTCCTTCAATTCTTCGTGTCTTTTATTTAACCTTCAGGTACTCAGATGTGCCCCATTGACCAACTTATCTCAGCCCTTTTTTAGCTTAAAGTTGCATTTCTGGACATCCTCAGATATTCTATTGAGAATGAAATCATAATCCCCATCATTTTCCTCGAAAATCCATGGGATGACCCTCTCCCCAGGTGTGCCTGTTTTTCTCTGCAAGCTTATCAATTGACTATTTCCTGTGATATGCTGATGACTTTACTTATTCTGGCTTTACTTGTTCAAAACTCTCTGAAAGAAAAGAGAGCAGTAGGTGGTAATCAGCAGGGGGTTTCCTTGCCCATGTTTGATCTGATGCCACGAGACTTCATGGTGTCCAGAGTCGATGTTGAGGACTCCCAGGGCATCTCTCTCGCTACTGTATACCACTTTACCCCCATCTCTGCTGGGTCTGTCCTGCTGGTCGGACAGGACATACCCAGGGATGGTGATGGCAGTGTCTCGGACATTGGCTGTAAGGTATGATTCCGTGAGTATGACTATGTCAGGCTGTTGCTTGACTAGTCTGTGGGACTGCTCTGTTTGACAGGTTGTACCGAGTGGTGTGCCACAGGGATCAGTGCTGGGGGCTCAACTTTTTGGAATATTAATAAATGACTTGGATGAAGGGACGACACAAAGTTGTGAAGAGGACATAAGGAGGCTACAAAGGGACATAGATAGGTTGAGTGAGAGGGCAAAGATCTGGCAAATGGACTATAATATGGGAAAATGTGAAATTGTCCATATTGGTAGGAATAATAATTTTAAAAAGCATGATGTTGGAATGGTGAGCGATTGCAGAGCTCTGAGATACAGAGGAATCTGGGTGCCCTGGTGCATGAATTACATAAGGTTCAGCAAGTGATTAGGAAAGTTAATATAATGTTATTACTTATTGTGAGCGGAATTGAATACAGAAGTAGGGAGGGCATTGGTGAAACCATATCTGGCATGCTGTATGCAGCATTGGTCTCTTTATTTAAGGAAGTATGTAAATGCGTTGGAAGCAGTTTAGAGAATGTTTACTAGACTAATATGGGCGGGCTGTCTTATTAGGAAAGATCGGACAGGCTAGGCTTATATCCATTGGCGTTTAGAAGAATAAGAGGCGACCTGATGGACACGTGTAAGATTCTGAGTGCGGTACAGAGCAAGTGAGGGCGACAAAGAGAGAAGTAGAGGGAGAGAAAGAGCGAGAGAGAGAGAGAGCTGAGCTCATTTGCTGTTGAAACTCTCGTCCGTAACTTTGTTACCTCGAGGCTTGTCTCCCACATTCTACAATCTGTAACCTTGTGGTCATCCAAAACTCTGCTGCCATCTTCTAATTTACACAAACTTCTGTTCACCCTACATCTCTGTACTCACTGACCTACATTGGTTCTTGGTCCAATAACACCTCAATTTTAATATTCTCACTCATGTGATCAAATCCCTCCATGACCTCACCCCTCTGATTATCCCAATCCCCTGTCCCCAAAACATGTCGTCGTGTCCCGTCGGGTTCGAGTCGGGTAACAGGCCTTTACACCAAGTCCCATTCATCCATCACTCCTGTGCTCACTGACTTACGTTGGTTCCTGGTCCAGTAAAGCCTCGAGTTTTAAATTCTCATCCCAGATTTCCGGCCTAACTCATTCTGAGGTGTCCAGGAATGAAACTGTCTCCTCAAAATATAAATGTAAGTTTGGTTGAGGGAACACCTTCACCACAGGGACTGCGGTGGTTCAAGATGATGGCCCACCACTTTCTCATGGTAACCAGGGATGGGGAAGTAATGCCAGCCTTGTCAGTATCACCCAAATCCTGAGAACAAATAGACAGGAAATAAAATATGAATAAAATGTAATTGACGGATTGAAACCAGGCGAGGTCTGTGATCAGAGAGAGATGTCATGATCCGATAATCACATTGTCAACATAATTTACCTCACCAGCCCCTTGTGTTTGCCTTTTTGCTGTTGTTTTCATCAGAAAACAAGTAACAATTAATCACGGGATTAAAAACTGCTGAATGTCAATTGTACACATGAGATACGTTCTCAATGGTTTCTGTTATCAGACAGTCGGAGAATCACACAGCACAGGAGGAGACTATTTAAGAAATTGTACCAGTTCCAGCTCTTTGAAGGAGATTTCCCAATTATTCCTCTTTCCTGTTCTTTTCTCCCAGTCCAGTAAATCACCCTGTTAGTATTGATCCAATTCCCGACTGAAAGTTTCTGTTAAATCTGCTTCCACAACCCTTTCAGGAAGGGAATTCCAAATCATAAACTCTCGCTGTGTAAAGAAACGAAAATCTCCTCATCTCTCCTCTGTTTGTTTGTTACTCAACATTAAACTGTGTTCTCTGGTTACTGACCCTTCATCCAGTGAAACCAGCTTCTCCTTATGTATTCTAACAAAACACATCATTTTCAGCCCTGCTGTTAAATCTCCCTTTTATCTTCTCTGCTCTAAGCAGAACAATGCCAGCTTCTCTCCACATAACTGAAGTCCCTCATTCCCGTTACCATTCTAGTATATCACCTCGGCACCATCTCCAAGTCTTTCAAATACTTCATAAAGTGTGGTGTCCAGAATGGGACACAATATTCCAGCTGAGGCTTAAACAATCATTTATCTAGTCTTAGCAGAATGGCCTTGCGGTGTGTGTTTTTTTAATTCTTTGCTTCTAAGTATAAAGCTAACGATCCCGTATGCCTTTTTAAAACCTTCACAAATTATCCAGCCACTATTGAGAATGTCTGTACATACACACCCAGACTCTGTGCTCCAGTGCCATTTTTTGATTGGTGCAGTTCAGTTTCTATTCACGCCCCTTACTATCCCTCACAAAATAATCACTTCCCCAATTCTATGTGTTAAATTTCATTCACCATGTGTATTCTCATTTCACCATCAGACTGTCCATGTCCTCCTGACTATCCTCGCACTGGCAGCTACATTTGAGTTTGCTGCCGTATGCAAGTGTTGAAACTTTGCTTTTTACACATAAGCCTATGTCATTTATATATCTATCTATATGTCAGGAAGAGCACTGGTTCTAATACTGAACCCTGAGAAACAGCACTGTGTACTCCCGTTCCCCCACCATTCTGAACAATGACTGTTCACCACTTCTCTCTGCTTTCTGTCCCTGAGTCAGTGACATATCCACACTATCACTGTTACTTGAATCCATGTGTTACATTTTTATCATAAGTCTATGAAATGTTATATGATTACAGGCCTTTTGAATGTCTGTATACATAAGTGTATATACATAATTGCATATACACGTGCAGGGGTAGAAGATGTTGGTATGGTTCTTAATGACTACTTTGTGTTTCTCTTTACAAAAGAGGGGTATGATGTAGATAATGTAGTTAAGGAGGAGGAATATGAAGTATTTGATATGATATGCATAGGGAGAGAGGAGGTATTAATGGGATTAGCATCCTTGAAAGTTGATAAGTCACCAGATCCGGATAAAATGTCTCCTCGGTTGTTAAAAGAAGCAAGAGAGGAAATAGCAGAGGGTCTGACCATCATTTTCCAGTCCTCGCTGGGTACAGGTATTGTGCCAGAGGATTGAAGTACTGTTAAAATTATACCTCTGTTGAGAAAAGACCCCAGGGTTAGACTGAAAAATTACAGGCCAGTCAGTCTAACAATTATTGGAATCTATTCTGAGAGACAGGATAAACTGTCACTTAGAGAGGCACAGGTTTATCAAGGATTGTCAGCATGGATTTATTAAGGGACGATACTGTCTGACCAACTTGATTGATTTTTTTGAAGAAGTAACAAGGATGATAGATGAGGGTGGTGCAGTTCATGTGGTCTACATGGATTTTAGCAAGGCTTTTGACAAGATCCCACATGGCAGACTGGTTAAATAAAATCCCATGGAATCCAGGGAAATAAAACAAGGTTGATACAAAATTGGCTCAGTGGCAGGAAACAAAAAGCAATTGTTGACGGGTGTTTTATTGACTGGAGGACTGTTTCCAGTGGTTTTCCACAGGGCTCAGTACTGGTTCCCCTGTTTTTTGTGGTATATATTAACGATTTGGACGTAAATGTAGAAGCATGATCAAGAGGTTTGTAGATGACACACAGATTGGGGGTGAGGTACATAGCGAGAAGGATTGCTGTAGGCTGCAGGAAGATATCGATGGCAGAAAAGTGACAAATGGGATTCCACCTGATTAGGAATGAGGCGATGCAATTGAGGAGGTCAAATAAGGAAAAACGATGCATGATTAATGGGAAAATACTGGAAAGTGTAGCAGAAGTGAGGGACCTTTGGAGTCAATGTCCACAGATCCCTGCAGGCAGCAGGACAGGTCGATAAGGTGGTTAAAAAGACTTATGGAATCCTTTCCTTTATTAGCCGAGGTATAGGATACAAGACCAGGGAGGTTATGCTGGAACTGTATAACTCATTGGGTAGATCAGAACTTGAGTACTTTGTGCAGTTCTGCTCACCTCATTACAGAAAGGATGCAATTGCACTAGAGAGGGTACAGAGGAGATTTACGAGGATGTTGCTCGGACTGGAAAAATGCAGCTATGAGGAAAGATTGGATAGGCTGGGGTCGTTCTCCTTGGAACAGAGAAGGCTGAGGGGAGATCTGATTGAAATGCACTTAATTTTTTGGGGCCTGGATAGAGTGGAGGTGAAGGGTCTAATCACATTAGCAGAGAGATCAGCGATGAGGGGCATAGATTTAAAATGATTGGTGGAAAGACTAGAGGGGAGTTGAGGAAAAACCTGCTCACCAAGAAATAGGAAATTGGCTCAGTGGCAGGAAACAAAGGGTAATTGTTGTCGGGTATTTTAGAGATTGGAGGGATGTTTCCAGTGGCGTTCTGCAAGGCTTAGCATTGGGTCTCTTGCTTTGGTGTGAGGCTGTAACTCACTGCCTGAAAGGGTAGTTGAGGCAGGGACTCTCAACCCATTCAAAAGGAGTCTGGATATGCAGCTCAAGTGCTGCAATCTGCAGGGTTGTTAACCAATTGCTGGAAGGTGGGATTAGAATATGTGGATCGTTCATCGGCTGGCATAGCAATACCGTGCAAAGTGGCCTCTTTCTGTGCCTTAACCTTTCTATGATTCTATGATTCCATTACACGAAACACGCTATTCTCAGTAACACTCACAGTTACGTCCTCAACGAACTCGATCAAGATTAGCAAATGATTTTCCTATAACCTATCTATACTGCTTGTCATTTATTAACCCATGATTGTACAGGCAATGAATACTTTGTGCTGGGTTACGGCCTCTGGAAGTTTCCAACTACCAACATTAGACTGACTGGTCAGTGGTTACAGGGTTTATCCAACCTCCCCTTTTTTAAACAGGGTGTAACATTCACAGCCTTCCAGTGCTCTGTCACCACTCCCATATCAATGGAGGATTTAAAGATTCTGGCCAGTGTTGCTGCTGTTTCCACAATTCCTTCCCTCATTTAACCTCAGATATCCTGTCCAGACTGGATAAACGTTCTACGTTATTGTGGTACAAAACCTTTTAGATTGAAAGGAGTTACCTGAACCTGTTTTTTCAGTGACTCTAATTAATGTCCGTCTCCATGGACCCTAATTTTGTCACTGGAGGTTTTCAATCGTCTATTAATAAGGGGCTCGTTTCAATGTATTATCCCATAGTTTCAGCGGGAACATCACCGCCGGCAGGAACAGAGATCAGCAGCTCCAGAGGGAGAAGGCGACATGGTAGATCAGAGTCTGAGAACAATCGACTGGAATGTTACTACAATGGGTCAGAATCTGAGAACAATAGATTGGAATGTTACAACAATGGGCAGCAGGAGTTTCTCCTATTGGTTTTACTGGCTCACTGCAGATTATTACTGGATAACATTAGAAGGGCGGATGGTTTATGCTCTGAAGATGATTCAATCGATTTATTATCCCATCCTCGCTATTATTGGTGTCCCTGGTAAGCCTCTGTATCCAACTATTAGTTTCATAAGCCATATTTCAATGAATTATGTTCTTGTAATTTATATTGTGAGAAGACTGAAGCCATTGTCTTCAGTTTCTGTCACAAACTCTATTCCCTATCCACGATCTGCATCCCCCTCGCTGGCCATTGTCTGAGGCTGAACCAGGAAGGCTACAACCTCTGCTATCTTTTTAATGCTGAGCTGACTTCATTCCCATGTTCTCTCCATCTCCAACCCTGCCTATTTGTTCAGCCAGGTGAGGAGGGGTCACAGTCTCTCCTCTTGTCCTTCTTCGTATTTGACCGCAATAGGGTTTGTCCTTTTTAGAGGGTGGATGTGGTAACGGTCTCAGTGGGTATTTTACCTTTAACCTTTGGTGTGATGGTGAAGGAGCCGATCAGACAGGTTCTCTCGAGTTTAAGCACGAAAGAGGTGATACTTAACAATCTGAACCTGATCGAAATAAAATCATAAAAAAATACACCACACATTTACGCACACACTCACATGAGAATCACACACAAATAGATTACAGAGTGAGAAGTACATTTGTGGTTGGATTGGAGTCCGAAATAAATTAAAAAATACAATAAAATGCTCATTCTGTGAGGTTGGACGATTCGGTGGTTTTCCGGCTGAAGTTGTATTCTTGAAGTCTTTGGCCAGTCAAAGTGCCCTTTGTGGCTGGCCCACGTGGCTCAGGGTTTTATTGGAGGCAGACTTGTGGGTGGCTTTCTTCCCCTGATGTCTCTGAATGTAGTAATCTGTAGGCTTGGAGGGCTCACAGCCGCAAGTGGTTTTCAAACTTGTGGTGATATCTGGACAGAGAGACGGAGAGGGGGGCACAGCCCTTCTGCTTCTGAACAGTTTGAATCACTGGCTTGTCTATCTTTGTCCAGGGGAAACGCACAGCTTTCACAGAGATGAACAGAAGGTCTCCTGACTGCCTCACTGTATTCGCTGGAACCTTATTTAGAGATTCAAGTTAGAAACTTCTGTCTCCCCAGGGCTCAGGATATCAGTATTTACACTTGGAGGAGTTTGTTCTTTTAAAGTCAATTTGTCAGGATGTCCTTGTATACCGTATTAACGAATGTAATCTTAGGTAGTTCAATAACTAGAGAAAGCCAATGTTTTGGGTCCAGGCTCATCAGATATGTGTCTCCTGTTGATTCTGGAATGTGCAAAGGTGTTTCAGATACCAATTGAGGTGGCCATCTTGGCTGCCAGTTGTTTCAAGGTTAACTGTAGGATTTTTTCCATTAAAAGTGTACTGTAAGTTTCTAATCGATTAATTAAAATTCCTCATTGGGCATGTCGTGTCATCTTGACACCGCTGCAGCACACGGAAAGAAATGTGATAATAGGAGCATTTCATTACAGAATTGTGGGAAGAAATAGAAGGAAACACACATTCATTCTCATTAATAACTTCTCCAACTGACAGATTAATCTTAGAATTACTGCAGCTGGCATTGTCTGTTACAGATGAGCTCATTTAAATTTTTGGAGTTTTGTCTGGGATGGTTATGTGTTGGGTTCGACCCTGGACAATGCATCAGAGATTACATTGTTTTTTTTTCTCTCCTGCAATGAAGCTTTAACTATTCATGTTCCTGAACGTTGATAATCCTTCTCCCCAAACCGACAGTGTGTAATACTTTTTTTTAACCCCTGTGAGGTGTCTGAGATTGACTCTGGGCCATTCTTCTTGCTGAGTTCTGCTTTGAAATTGTCAGGTTTCATTAGCTTTGGGTTTGGGACCTGATCATTGGCTTCTTCAGTGGGTAGATCCACACTGACCTTACTTTTAGCTTTCTGGTGAGGTACACAAGTGCTGTTTACTTTTTGGTATTTTCCCTTCACTTTTCCTTTTACTATAGGGAGCATCATTTTTTTCTGATCTGCCCTATGTCCTCTGGGACATTAGTGCTCACAATTGTCTGTCCAGCTTCCACTTCATTCTCTTGCAGCACTTCGACTAGGTGAGGCATCTCCCTCACCATTGGCTTGCCCTTTTCGGAACTTACCTTGCCCTTGCAGCTTGCTGTAAGTGCCATTAGCAGCCTTTTTAGGGTGCCTCTTTGACCTGCATTCAAGGAGGAGAGCGCGTGGTCTAATTTAGCTAACATTTCAGGGCTGGCTAATCGGAGAGTTGGGGATTCCAGTTGAGAATTCTCCTGGCCCTCCTCTAACCTGTCCTCACTGTCCTTTCCAATCCTTCCCTCCTGACTGTCTGACAGATCTGTACATGTCTGTCCCCTCCACAGCCTTTGCTTTTTGGCTTTGGTCTGGGGTGTCAATTAAATGATTTGCCTGAGTATTCCTTTTGTTACTCGATATGGAACTCTGAACCGGACTTTCAGGGATTCACCTTGCAGTGGGAATAGTAACAATACATGGTCTCTGTCCCGAAATGTTCTGATCTTGGCATTTTTGCCAGATTACATTTTCATAGCTGCCTGGGAGGTCCCTAGGTGTTACTGAGCTATTGCACAGGCCCTCATGAGCCGCTCCCAGAGCATGGAGATGTAGTCTAACACGGAGGACTCATTCCTCTGTCCCAAAAACTTCTCCTTGATTAGTTTAAGTGGACCTCTCACCTCGTGTCCATAAACTAATTCAAAGAGACTGAAGCCAGTGGACACATTGGATATGTCCCTGGCAGGCAACAGGAGAAATCCCAGCCCTTTGTCCCAGTCATGGGGTTACTCATCGCAGTATGGCTTGATCATTGTCTTTAGGGTCTGGTGGTGCCGCTCCAAACCCCTTGTGACTGAGGGTGGAAGACTGAGGACTTTAGCTGGGTTATGTCCAGAATACCCATGACCTTTTCAAAAATACTGCACATAATACTATGTGCCCTGATCTAACTGGATCTCAGCAGTTAGCCCATATCGGGTAAAGAATTGTGTTAGAGATAGTTCTTTGGGGGAATGCCCTCTGGGAATCGGGTCACCACATCCATAATGTGAGAAGATACTGGTAGTCCTTCTTTTATTTTCAGCAGGTGTTCCACGCAACCCACCATCACACAGCTGAAGGGTTCCCCCAAAGCTGGTATGAGAATTCAGGCTTCGATTTTTCGTTCATCGGCACACCTAGTCATTGGAAGCTGATGGGCTATTCTTAATATTACTTTAAGGTACCTCGGCAGCACCACTATCTGGTGAACCACTGTCCACTCTTCATCTGCAGGTCTGTGAGGAGGTCTCCACTTCCTCATTAGCACCTCGTTCTCTAAATAGTAGCACTCTGCAACTCCCTCTGCTTCAATTTTGGTTTCGACAGCCAGTGGTATTTTGTTAACACAGGGTCGGGTTGTTGAACCTCAACAAACGGAGATATGCTTAACACAACCTTTGAGTCCTTTACCTTCCCAAAGAAGGTAGCAGACAACCAGTCAATAGAATCATCCGTCTGCAGTGTCAGTTCAGGGGATTGTATCGCCGTGGACCGAGTCACCACACAATCAGGGAGAATGCCAGGGACCTTCTTCTGTAACTGCTCTTGGAAACATAAAATGATGTGACCACACAGCCGGACACGTCTACTGTGGACAGCACAGTGCCCCATACTGGTCAGGGCTCCAGTGTGGTCAGCACAGAGCCCCATGCTGGGCAGGACTGCAGTGTGGTCAGCGCAGAGCCCCATGCTGTGCAGGGCTCGAGTGTGGTCGGCACAGTGCCCCATGCTGTGCAGGGCTCTAGTGTGGTCTGCACAGTGCCCCATGCTGTGCAGGGCTCTAGTGTGGTCAGCACAGTGCCCCAAGCTGGACAGGGCTCTAGTGTGGTCAGCACAGTGCCCCATGCTGTGCAGGGCTCTAGTGTGGTCAGCACAGTGCCCCATGCTGTGCAGGGCTCCAGTGTGGTCAGCACAGTGCCCCATGCTGGACAGGGCGGTAGTGCGGTCATCACAGCACTCCATGCTGGACAGGGCCATGCTGTGGTCAGCACAGTGCCCCTTGCGGTACACGGCTCTCGTGTGGTCAGCACAGTGCCCCATGCTGTCCAGGGCTCTTGTGTCTTCAGCACAGTGCCCAATGCAGACAGGGCTCCAGTATAGTCAGCGGAGTGTCCCATGCTGCACAGGGCTCCAGTGTGGCTGGACAGCGCCCCATGCTGGGCAAGACTGTAGTGTGGTCAGCGCAGAACCCCATACTGTGCAGGGCTCGAGTGTGGTCAGCACAGTGCCCCATGCTGTGCAGGGCTCTAGTGTGGTCAGCACAGTGCCCCATGCTGTGCAGGGCTCCAGTGTGGTCAGCACAGTGCCCCATGGTGTGCAGGGCTCTAGTGTGGTCAGCACAGTGCCCCATGCTGTGCAGGACTCTAGTGTGGTCAGCACAGTGCCCCATACTGGACAGGGCTCCAGTGTTGTCTGCGCAGCGCACAATTCTGGACAAGGCTCCAGTGTGGTCAGCACAGTGCCCCATGCTGGACATGCGGTAGTGTGGTCATCACAGCACTCCATGCTGGACAGGGCCATGCTGTGGTCAGCACAGTGCCCCTTGCGGGACACGGCTCTCGTGTGGTCAGCACAGTGTCCCATGCTGGACAGGGCTCCAGTGTGGTCAGCACAGTGCCCCATGCTGTACAGGGCTCTTGTGTCTTCAGCACAGTGCCCAATGCAGACAGGGCTCCAGTATAGTCAGCGGAGTGTCCCATGCTGCACAGGGCTCCAGTGTGGCTGGACAGCGCCCCATGCTGGGCAGGACTGTAGTGTGGTCAGCGCAGAGCTCCATGCTGTGCAGGGCTCGAGTGTGGTCAGCATAGTGCCCCATGCTGTGCAGGGCTCTAGTGTGGTCAGCACAGTGCCCCATGATGGACAGGGCTCCAGTGTGCTCAGCAGAGTGCCCCATGCTGTACAGGTCTCTAGTGTGATCAGCACAGTGCCCCATGCTGGACAGGGCTCTAGTGTGGTCAGCAACGTGCCCCATGCTGGGCAAGGCTCTCGTGTGGTCAGCACAGTGCCCCATGCTGGGCAGGACTGTAGTGTGGTCAGCGCAGAGCCCCATGCTGTGCAGGGCTCGAGTGTGGTCAGCACAGTGCCCCATGCTGTGCAGGGCTCGAGTGTGGTCAGCACAGTACCCCATGCTGTGCAGGGCTCCAGCGTGGTCAGCACAGTGTCCCATGCTGGGCAGGGCTCGAGTGTGGTCAGCACAGTGCCCCATACTGGACAGGGCTCCAGTGTTGTCAGCGCAGCGGCCAATGCTGGACAAGGCTCCAGTGTGGTCAGCACAGTGCCCCATGCTGGACAGGGCGGTAGTGTGGTCATCACAGCACTCCATGCTAGACAGGGTATTGCTGTGGTCAGCACAGTGCCCCTTGCGGTACACGGCTCTCGTGTGGTCAGCACAGTGTCCCATGCTGGACAGGGCTCCAGTGTGGTCAGCACAGTGCCCCATGCTGTACAGGGCTCTTGTGTCTTCAGCACAGTGCCCAATGCAGACAGTGCTCCAGTATAGTCAGCGGAGTGCCCGATGCAGCACAGGGCTCCAGTGTGGCTGGACAGCGCCCCATGCTGGGCAGGACTGTTGTGTGGTCAGCGCAGTGCCCCATGCTGGACAGGGCTCTAGTGTGGTCAGCAAAGTGCCCCATGCTAGGCAGGGCTCTCGTGTTGTCAGCACAGTGCCCCATGCTGGGCAGGACTGTAGTGTGGTCAGCGCAGAGCCCCATGCTGTGCAGGGCTCGAGTGTGGTCAGCACAGTGCCCCATGCTGTGCAGGGCTCGAGTGTGGTCAGCACAGTGCCCCATGCTGTGCAGGGCTCTAGTGTGGTCAGCACAGTGCCCCATGCTGGACAGGGCTCTAGTGTGGTCAGCACAGTGCCCCATGCTGTGCAGGGCTCTAGTGTGGTGAGCACAGTGCCACATGATGGACAGGGCTCGAGTGTGGTCATCACAGCACTCCATGCTGGACAGGGCCATGCTGTGGTCGGCACAGTGTCCCTTGCGGTACACGGCTCTCGTGTGGTCAGCACAGTGTCCCATGCTGGACAGGGCTCTTGTGTCTTCAGCACAGTGCCCAATGCAGACAGGGATCCAGTATAGTCAGCGGAGTGTCCCATGCTGCACAGGGCTCCAGTGTGGCTGGACAGCGCCCCATGCTGGGCAGGACTGTAGTGTGGTCAGCGCAGAGCCCCATGCTGTGCAGGGCTCGAGTGTGGTCAGCACAGTGCCCCATGCTGTGCAGGGCTCTAGTGTGGTCAGCACAGTGCCCCATGCTGTGCAGGGCTCTAGTGTGGTCAGCACAGTGCCCCATGGTGTGCATGGCTCTAGTGTGGTCAGCACAGTGCCCCATGCTGGACAGGGCTCTAGTGTGGTCAGCACAGTGCCCCATGCTGTGCAGGGCTCTAGTGTGGTCAGCACAGTGCCCCATGATGGACAGGGCTCCTGTGTGGTCAGCACAGCGCCCCATGCTGGACAGGGCTCCAGTGTGGTCAGCACAGTGTCCCATGCTGGGCAGGGCTCTAGTGTAGTCAGCACAGTGCCCCATGCTGGACAGGGCTCCAGTGTTGTCAGCACAGTGCCCCATGCTGGGCAGGGCGGTAGTGTGGTCATCACAGCACTCCATGCTGGACAGGGCGGAAGTGTGTTCATCACAGCACTCCATGCTGGACAGGGCCATGCGTGGTCAGCACAGTGCCCCTTGCGGTACGCGGCTCTCGTGTGGTCAGCACAGTGTCCCATGCTGGACAGAGCTCCAGTGTGGTCAGCACAGTGCCACATGCTGTACAGGGCTCTTGTGTCTTCAGCACAGTGCCCAATGCAGACAGGGCTACAGTATAGTCAGCGGAGTGTCCCATGCAGCACAGGGCTCCAGTGTGGCTGGACAGCGCCCCATGCTGGGCAGGACTGTAGTGTGGTCAGCGCAGAGCCCCATGCTGTGCAGGGCTCGAGTGTGGTCAGCACAGTGCCCCATGCTGGACAGGGCTCTAGTGTGGTCAGCAAAGTGCCCCATGCTGGGCAGGGCTCTCGTGTTGTCAGCACAGTGCCCCATGCTGGGCAGGACTGTAGTGTGGTCAGCGCAGAGCCCCATGCTGTGCAGGGCTCGAGTGTGGTCAGCACAGTGCCCCATGCTGTGCAGGGCTCCAGTGTGGTCAGCACAGTGCCCCATGCTGTGCAGGGCTCTAGTGTGGTCAGCACAGTGCCCCATGCTGGACAGGGCTCTAGTGTGGTCAGCACAGTGCCCCATGCTGTGCAGGGCTCTAGTGTGGTGAGCACAGTGCCACATGATGGACAGGGCTCGAGTGTGGTCATCACAGCACTCCATGCTGGACAGGGCCATGCTGTGGTCAGCACAGTGCCCCTTGCGGTACACGGCTCTCGTGTGGTCAGCACAGTGTCCCATGCTGGACAGGGCTCCAGTGTGGTCAGCACAGTGCCCCATGCTGTACAGGGCTCTTGTGTCTTCAGCACAGTGCCCAATGCAGAGAGGGATCCAGTATAGTCAGCGGAGTGCCCCATGCTGCACAGGGCTCCAGTGTGGCTGGACAGCGCCCCATGCTGGGCATGACTGTAGTGTGGTCAGCGCAGAGCCCCATGCTGTGCAGGGCTCGAGTGTGGTCAGCACAGTGCCCCATGCTGTGCAGGGCTCTAGTGTGGTCAGCACAGTGCCCCATGCTGTGCAGGGCTCTAGCGTGATCAGCACAGTGCCCCATGCTGTGCAGGGCTCTAGTGTGGTCAGCACAGTGCCCCATGGTGTGCAGGGCTCTAGTGTGGTCAGCACAGTGCCCCATGCTGTGCAGGGCTCTAGTGTGGTCAGCACAGTGCCCCATGATGGACAGGGCTCCTGTGTGGTCAGCACAGCGCCCCATGCTGGACAGGGCTCCAGTGTGGTCAGCACAGTGTCCCATGCTGGGCAGGGCTCTAGTGTAGTCAGCACAGTGCCCCATGCTGGACAGGGCTCCAGTGTTGTCAGCACAGTGCCCCATGCTGGGCAGGGCGGTAGTGTGGTCATCACAGCACTCCATGCTGGACAGGGCGGAAGTGTGTTCATCACAGCACTCCATGCTGGACAGGGCCATGCTGTGGTCAGCACAGTGCCCCTTGCGGTACACGGCTCTCGTGTGGTCAGCACAGTGTCCCATGCTGGACAGGGCTCCAGTGTGGTCAGCACAGTGCCACATGCTGTACAGGGCTCTTGTGTCTTCAGCACAGTGCCCAATGCAGACAGGGCTGCAGTATAGTCAGCGGAGTGTCCCATGCAGCACAGGGCTCCAGTGTGGCTGGACAGCGCCCCATGCTGGGCAGGACTGTAGTGTGGTCAGCGCAGAGCCCCATGCTGTGCAGGGCTCGAGTGTGGTCAGCACAGTGCCCCATGCTGGACAGGGCTCTAGTGTGGTCAGCAAAGTGCCCCATGCTGGGCAGGGCTCTCGTGTTGTCAGCACAGTGCCCCATGCTGGGCAGGACTGACGTGTGGTCAGCGCAGAGCCCCATGCTGTGCAGGGCTCGAGTGTGGTCAGCACAGTGCCCCATGCTGTGCAGGGCTCCAGTGTTGTCAGCACAGTGCCCCATGCTGGGCAGGGCGGTAGTGTGGTCATCACAGCACTCCATGCTGGACAGGGCGGAAGTGTGTTCATCACAGCACTCCATGCTGGACAGGGCCATGCTGTGGTCAGCACAGTGCCCCTTGCGGTACACGGCTCTCGTGTGGTCAGCACAGTGTCCCATGCTGGACAGGGCTCCAGTGTGGTCAGCACAGTGCCACATGCTGTACAGGGCTCTTGTGTCTTCAGCACAGTGCCCAATGCAGACAGGGCTACAGTATAGTCAGCGGAGTGTCCCATGCAGCACAGGGCTCCAGTGTGGCTGGACAGCGCCCCATGCTGGGCAGGACTGTAGTGTGGTCAGCGCAGAGCCCCATGCTGTGCAGGGCTCGAGTGTGGTCAGCACAGTGCCCCATGCTGGACAGGGCTCTAGTGTGGTCAGCAAAGTGACCCATGCTGTGCAGGGCTCTAGTGTGTTCAGCACAGTGCCCCATGCTGGACAGGGCTCTAGTGTGGTCAGCACAGTGCCCCATGCTGTGCAGGGCTCTAGTGTGGTGAGCACAGTGCCACATGATGGACAGGGCTCGAGTGTGGTCATCACAGCGCTCCATGCTGGACAGGGCCATGCTGTGGTCAGCACAGTGCCCCTTGCGGTACACGGCTCTCGTGTGGTCAGCACAGTGTCCCATGCTGGACAGGGCTCCAGTGTGGTCAGCACAGTGCCCCATGCTGTACAGGGCTCTTGTGTCTTCAGCACAGTGCCCAATGCAGACAGGGATCCAGTATAGTCAGCGGAGTGTCCCATGCTGCACAGGGCTCCAGTGTGGCTGGACAGCGCCCCATGCTGGGCAGGACTGTAGTGTGGTCAGCGCAGAGCCCCATGCTGTGCAGGGCTCGAGTGTGGTCAGCACAGTGCCCCATGCTGTGCAGGACTCTAGTGTGGTCAGCACAGTGCCCCATGCTGTGCAGGGCTCTAGTGTGATCAGCACAGTGCCCCATGGTGTGCAGGGCTCTAGTGTGGTCAGCACAGTGCCCCATGCTGGACAGGGCTCTAGTGTGGTCAGCACAGTGTCCCATGCTGTGCAGGGCTCTAGTGTGGTCAGCACAGTGCCCCATGATGGACAGGGCTCCTGTGTGGTCAGCACAGCGCCCCATGCTGGACAGGGCTCCAGTGTGGTCAGCACAGTGTCCCATGCTGGGCAGGGCTCTAGTGTAGTCAGCACAGTGCCCCATGCTGGACAGGGCTCCAGTGTTGTCAGCACAGTGCCCCATGCTGGGCAGGGCGGTAGTGTGGTCATCACAGCACTCCATGCTGGACAGCGCGGAAGTGTGTTCATCACAGCACTCCATGCTGGACTGGGCCATGCTGTGGTCAGCACAGTGCCCCTTGCGGTACACGGCTCTCGTGTGGACAGCACAGTGTCCCATGCTGGACAGGGCTCCAGTGTGGTCAGCACAGTGCCACATGCTGTACAGGAATCTTGTGTCTTCAGCACAGTGCCCAATGCAGACAGGGCTCCAGTATAGTCAGCGGAGTGTCCCATGCAGCACAGGGCTCCAGTGTGGCTGGACAGCGCCCCATGCTGGGCAGGACTGTAGTGTGGTCAGCGCAGAGCCCCATGCTGTGCAGGGCTGGAGTGTGGTCAGCACAGTGCCCCATGCTGGACAGGGCTCTAGTGTGGTCAGCACAGTGCCCCATGCTGGGCAGGGCTCTCGTGTTGTCAGCACAGTGCCCCATGCTGGGCAGGACTGTAGTGTGGTCAGCGCAGAGCCCCATGCTGTGCAGGGATCCAGTGTGGTCCGCACAGTGCCCCATGCTGTGCAGGGCTCTAGTGTGGTCAGCACAGTGCCCCATGCTGTGCAGGGCTCTAGTGTGGTGAGCACAGTGCCACATGATGGGCAGGGTTCGAGTGTGGTCATCACAGCACTCCATGCTGGACAGGGCCATGCTGTGGTCAGCACAGTGCCCCTTGCGGTACACGGCTCTCGTGTGGTCAGCACAGTGTCCCATGCTGGACAGAGCTCCAGTGTGGTCAGCACAGTGCCCCATGCTGTACAGGGCTCTTGTGTCTTCAGCACAGTGCCCAATGCAGACAGGGCTCCAGTATAGTCAGCGGAGTGTCACATGTTGCACAGGGCTCCAGTGTGACTGGACAGCGCCCCATGCTGGGCAGGACTGTAGTGTGGTCAGCGCAGAGCCCCATGCTGTGCAGGGCTCGAGTGTGGTCAGCACAGTGCCCCATGCTGTGCAGGGCTCCAGTGTGGTCAGCACAGTGCCCCATGCTGTGCAGGGCTCTCGTGTGGTCAGCACAGTGCCCCATGCTGGACAGGGCTCTAATGTGGTCAGCACAGTGCCCCATGCTGTGCAGGGCTCTAGTGTGGTCAGCACAGTGCCCCATGCTGTGCAGGGCTCCAGTGTGGTCAGCACAGTGCCCCATGCTGGACAGGGCGGTAGTGTGGTCATCACAGCACTCCATGCTGGACAGGGCCATGCTGTGGTCAGCACAGTGCCCCTTGCAGTACGCGGCTCTCGTGTGGTCAGCACAGTTCCCCATGCTGTCCAGGGCTCTAGTGTCTTGAGCACAGTGCCCAATGCAGACAGGGCTCCTGTATATTCAGCGGAGTGTCCCATGCTGCACAGGGCTCCAGTGTGGCTGGACAGCGCCCCATGCTGGGCAGGACTGTAGTGTGGTCAGCGCAGAGCCCCATACTGTGCAGGGCTCGAGTGTGGTCAGCACAGTGCCCCATGCTGTGCAGGGCTCTAGTGTGGTCAGCACAGTGCCCCTTGCTGTGCAGGGCTCGAGTGTGGTCAGCACAGTGCCCCATGCTGGACAGGGCTCTAGTGTGGTCAGCACAGTGCCCCATGCTGTGCAGGGCTCCAGTGTGGTCAGCACAGTGCCCCATGGTGTGCAGGGCTCTAGTGTGGTCAGCACAGTGCCCCATGCTGGACAGGGCTCTAGTGTGGTCAGCACAGAGCCCCATGCTGTGCAGGGCTCCAGTGTGGTCAGCACAGTGCCCCATGCTGTGCAGGACTCTAGTGTGGTCAGCACAGTGCCCCATGCTGGACAGGGCTCTAGTGTGGTCAGCACAGTGCCCCATGCTGTGCAGGGCTCTAGCGTGGTCAGCACAGTGCCCCATAATGGACAGGGCTCCAGTGTGGTCAGCACAGCGCCCCATGCTGGACAGGGCTCCAGTGTGGTCAGCACAGGGTCCCATGCTGGGCAGGGATCGAGTGTGGTCAGCACAGTGCCCCATACTGGACAGGGCTCCAGTGTTGTCAGCGCAGCGCACAATTCTGGACAAGGCTCCAGTGTGGTCAGCACAGTGCCCCATGCTGGACAGGGTGGTAGTGTGGTCATCACAGCACTCCATGCTGGACAGGGCCATGCTGTGGTCAGCACAGTGCCCCTTGCGGTACACGGCTCTCGTGTGGTCAGCACAGTGTCCCATGCTGGACAGGGCTCCAGTGTGGTCAGCACAGTGCCCTATGCTGTCCAGGGCTCTTGTGTCTTCAGCACAGTGCCCAATGCAGACAGGGCTCCAGTATAGTCAGCAGAGAGTCCCATGCTGCACAGGGCTCCAGTGTGGCTGGACAGCGCCCCATGCTGGGCAGGACTGTAGTGTGGTCAGCGCAGAGCCCCATGCTTTGCAGGGCTCGAGTGTGGTCAGCACAGTGCCCCATGCTGTGAAGGGCTCTGGTGTGGTCAGCACAGTGCCCCATGCTGTACAGGTCTCTGGTGTGATCAGCACAGTGCCCCATGCTGGACAGGGCTCTAGTGTGGTCAGCAACGTGCCCCATGCTGGGCAGGACTGTAGTGTGGTCAGCGCAGAACCCCATGCTGTGCAGGGCTCGAGTGTGGTCAGCACAGTGCCCCATGCTGTGCAGGGCTCGAGTGTGGTCAGCACAGTACCCCATGCTGTGCAGGGCTCCAGTGTGGTCTGCACAGTGTCCCATGCTGGGCAGGGCTCGAGTGTGGTCAGCACAGTGCCCCATACTGGACAGGGCTCCAGTGTTGTCAGCGCAGCGCCCAATGCTGGACAAGGCTCCAGTGTGGTCAGCACAGTGCCCCATGCTGAGCAGGGCGGTAGTGTGGTCATCACAGCACTCCATGCTGGAAAGGGCCATGCTGTGGTCAGCACAGTGCCCCTTGCGGTACACGGCTCTCGTGTGGTCAGCGGAGTGTCCCATGCAGCACAGGGCTCCAGTGTGGCTGGACAGCGCCCCATGCTGGGCAGGACTGTAGTGTTGTCAGCGCAGAGCCCCATGCTGTGCAGGGCTCGAGTGTGGTCAGCACAGTGCCCCATGCTGGACAAGGCTCTAGTGTGGTCAGCAAAGTGCCCCATGCTGGGCAGGGCTCTCGTGTTGTCAGCACAGTGCCCCATGCTGGGCAGGACTGTAGTGTGGTCTGCACAGTGCCCCATGCTGTGCAGGGCTCGAGTGTTGTCAGCACAGTGCCCCATGCTGGACAGGGCTCTAGTGTGGTCAGCACAGTGCCCCATGCTGTGCAGGGCTCTAGTGTGGTGAGCACAGTGCCACATGATGGACAGGGTTCGAGTGTGGTCATCACAGCACTCCATGTTGGAAAGGGCCATGCTGTGGTCAGCACAGTGCCCCTTGCGGTACACGGCTCTCGTGTGGTCAGCACAGTGTCCCATGCTGGACAGGGCTCCAGTGTGGTCAGCACAGTGCCCCATGCTGTACAGGGCTCTTGTGTCTTCAGCACAGTGCCCAATGCAGACAGGGATCCAGTATAGTCAGCGGAGTGTCCCATGCTGCACAGGGCTCCAGTGTGGCTGGACAGCGCCCCATGCTGGGCAGGACTGTAGTGTGGTCAGCGCAGAGCCCCATGCTGTGCAGGGCTCGAGTGTGGTCAGCACAGTGCCCCATGCTGTGCAGGACTCTAGTGTGGTCAGCACAGTGCCCCATGCTGTGCAGGGCTCTAGTGTGATCAGCACAGTGCCCCATGGTGTGCAGGGCTCTAGTGTGGTCAGCACAGTGCCCCATGCTGGACAGGGCTCTAGTGTGGTCAGCACAGTGTCCCATGCTGTGCAGGGCTCTAGTGTGGTCAGCACAGTGCCCCATGATGGACAGTGCTCCTGTGTGGTCAGCACAGCGCCCCATGCTGGACAGGGCTCCAGTGTGGTCAGCACAGTGTCCCATGCTGGGCAGGGCTCTAGTGTAGTCAGCACAGTGCCCCATGCTGGACAGGGCTCCAGTGTTGTCAGCACAGTGCCCCATGCTGGGCAGGGCGGTAGTGTGGTCATCACAGCACTCCATGCTGGACAGGGCGGAAGTGTGTTCATCACAGCACTCCATGCTGGACTGGGCCATGCTGTGGTCAGCACAGTGCCCCTTGCGGTACACGGCTCTCGTGTGGACAGCACAGTGTCCCATGCTGGACAGGGCTCCAGTGTGGTCAGCACAGTGCCACATGCTGTACAGGAATCTTGTGTCTTCAGCACAGTGCCCAATGCAGACAGGGCTCCAGTATAGTCAGCGGAGTGTCCCATGCAGCACAGGGCTCCAGTGTGGCTGGACAGCGCCCCATGCTGGGCAGGAATGTAGTGTGGTCAGCGCAGAGCCCCATGCTGTGCAGGGCTGGAGTGTGGTCAGCACAGTGCCCCATGCTGGACAGGGCTCTAGTGTGGTCAGCACAGTGCCCCATGCTGGGCAGGGCTCTCGTGTTGTCAGCACAGTGCCCCATGCTGGGCAGGACTGTAGTGTGGTCAGCGCAGAACCCCATGCTGTGCAGGGCTCGAGTGTGGTCCGCACAGTGCCCCATGCTGTGCAGGGCTCGAGTGTGGTCAGCACAGTGCCCCGTGCTGTGCAGGGATCCAGTGTGGTCAGCACAGTGCCCCATGCTGTGCAGGGCTCTAGTGTGGTCAGCACAGTGCCCCATGCTGTGCAGGGCTCTAGTGTGGTGAGCACAGTGCCACATGATGGACAGGGTTCGAGTGTGGTCATCACAGCACTCCATGCTGGACAGGGCCATGCTGTGGTCAGCACAGTGCCAATTGCGGTACACGGCTCTCGTGTGGTCAGCACAGTGTCCCATGCTGGACAGAGCTCCAGTGTGGTCAGCACAGTGCCCCATGCTGTACAGGGCTCTTGTGTCTTCAGCACAGTGCCCAATGCAGACAGGGCTCCTGTATAGTCAGCGGAGTGTCACATGTTGCACAGGGCTCCAGTGTGACTGGACAGCGCCCCATGCTGGGCAGGACTGTAGTGTGGTCAGCGCAGAGCCCCATGCTGTGCAGGGCTCGAGTGTGGTCAGCACTTTGCCCCATGCTGTGCAGGGCTCCAGTGTGGTCAGCACAGTGCCCCATGCTGTGCAGGGCTCTCGTGTGGTCAGCACAGTGCCCCATGCTGGACAGGGCTCTAATGTGGTCAGCACAGTGCCCCATGCTGTGCAGGGCTCTAGTGTGGTCAGCACAGTGCCCCATGCTGTGCAGGGCTCTAGTGTGGTCAGCACAGTGCCCCATGCTGGACAGGGCGGTAGTGTGGTCATCACAGCACTCCATGCTGGACAGGGCCATGCTGTGGTCAGCACAGTGCCCCTTGCGGTACACGGCTCTCGTGTGGTCAGCACAGTCTCCCATGCTGGACAGGGCTCCAGTGTGGTCAGCACAGTGCCCCATGCTGTACAGGGCACTTGTGTCTTCAGCACAGTGCCCAATGCAGACAGGGCTCCAGTATAGTCAGCGGAGTGTCCCATGCAGCACAGGGCTCCAGTGTGGCTGGACAGCGCCCCATGCTGGACAGGGCTCCAGTGTTGTCAGCGCAGAGCCCCATGCTGTGCAGGGCTCGAGTGTGGTCAGCACAGTGCCCCATGCTGTGCAGGGCTCGAGTGTGGTCAGCACAGTGCACCATGCTGTGCAGGGCTCTAGTGTGTTCAGCACAGTGCCCCATGCTGGACAGGGCTCTAGTGTGGTCAGCACAGTGCCCCATGCTGTGCAGGGCTCTAGTGTGGTTAGCACAGTGCCACATGATGGACAGGGTTCGAGTGTGGTCATCACAGCACTCCATGCTGGACAGGGCCATGCTGTGGTGAGCACAGTGCCCCTTGCGGTACACGGCTCTCGTGTGGTCAGCACAGTGTCCCATGCTGGACAGGGCTCCAGTGTGGTCAGCACAGTGCCCCATGCTGTACAGGGCTCTTGTTTCTTCAGCACAGTGCCCAATGCAGACAGGGCTCCAGTATAGTCAGCGGAGTGTCCCATGCTGCACAGGACTCCAGTGTGGCTGGACAGCGCCCCATGCTGGGCAGGACTGTAGTGTGGTCAGCGCTTAGCCCCATGCTGTGAAGGGCTCGAGTGTGGTCAGCACAGTGCCCCATGCTGTGCAGGGCTCTAGCGTGGTCAGCACAGTGCCCCGTGCTGGACAGGGCTAAAGTGTCGTCAGCACAGTGCCCCATGCTGGACAGGGTCCAGTGTTGTCAGCACAGTGCCCCATGCTGGACAGGGCGGTAGTGTGGTCTTCACAGCACTCCATGCTGGACAGGGCGGTAGTGTGGTCATCACAGCACTCCATGCTGGACAGGGCCATGCTGTGGACAGCACAGTGCCCCTTGCGGTACACGGCTTTCGTGTGGTCAGCACAGTGTCCCATGCTGGACAGGGCTCCAGTGTGGTCAGCACAGTGCCCCATGCTGGGCAGGGCTCTAGTGTCTTCAGCACAGTGCCCAATGCAGACAGGGCTCCAGTATAGTCAGCGGAGTGTCGCATGCTGCACAGGGCTCCAGTGTGGCTGGACAGCGCCCCATGCTGGACAGGGCAATATTATGATCAGCATAGTGCCCCATACTGGGCAGGGTTCGGGTGTGGTCAGCACAGTGTCCCATGCTGGGCGGGGCTCTAGTGTGGTCAGCACAGTGCCCCACACTGGGCAGGGCTCGGGTGTGGTCAGCACAGTGTCCCATGCTGGGCAGGGCTCTAGCGTGGTCAGCACAGTGCCCCATGCTGTACAGGGCTCTAGTGTTTTCAGCACAGTGCCCCATGCTATACAGGGCTCTAGTGTGGTCAGCACAGTGACCCATGCTGGACAGGGCTCTAGTGTGATCAGCACAGTGCCCCATGCTGGACAGGGCTCTAGTGTGGTCAGCACAGCGCCCCATACTGGACAGGGCCATGGTGTGGTCAGCACTGTGCCCCATGCTGGGCAGGGCTCTAGTGTGGTTAGCACATCGCCCCATGCCGGACAGGGCCATGGTGTGGTCAGCACTGAGCACCATGCTGTACAGGGCTATAGTGTGATCGGCACAGTGCCCCATGCTGGACAGGGCTCTAATGTGGTCAGCACAGTGCCCCATTCTGGGCAGGGCTCTAGTGTGGTCAGCACAGTGCCCCATGCTGGACAGGGCTCTAGTGTGGTCAGCACAGTGCCCCATTCTGGACAGGGCTCTAGTGTGGTCAGCACAGTGCCCCATGCTGGACAGGGCTCCAGTGTGGTCAGCACAGTGCCCCATGCTGTACAGGGCTCTTGTTTCTTCAGCACAGTGCCCAATGCAGACAGGGCTCCAGTATAGTCAGCGGAGTGTCCCATGCTGCACAGGACTCCAGTGTGGCTGGACAGCGCCCCATGCTGGGCAGGACTGTAGTGTGGTCAGCGCTTAGCCCCATGCTGTGCAGGGCTCGAGTGTGGTCAGCACAGTGCCCCATGCTGTGCAGGGCTCTAGCGTGGTCAGCACAGTGCCCCATGCTGGACAGGGCTAAAGTGTCGTCAGCACAGTGCCCCATGCTGGACAGGGCTCCAGTGTTGTCAGCACAGTGCCCCATGCTGGACAGGGCGGTAGTGTGGTCATCACAGCACTCCATGCTGGACAGGGCTCGAGTGTGGTCATCACAGCACTCCATGCTGGACAGGGCCATGCTGTGGACAGCACAGTGCCCCTTGCGGTACACGGCTCTCGTGTGGTCAGCACAGTGTCCCATGCTGGACAGGGCTCCAGTGTGGTCAGCACAGTGCCCCATGCTGTACAGGGCTCTAGTGTCTTCAGCACAGTGCCCAATGCAGACAGGGCTCCAGTATAGTCAGCGGAGTGTCGCATGCTGCACAGGGCTCCAGTGTGGCTGGACAGCGCCCCATGCTGGACAGGGCAATATTATGATCAGCATAGTGCCCCATACTGGGCAGGGTTCGGGTGTGGTCAGCACA
This sequence comes from Heterodontus francisci, assembly GCF_036365525.1. Taxonomy (NCBI): domain Eukaryota; kingdom Metazoa; phylum Chordata; class Chondrichthyes; order Heterodontiformes; family Heterodontidae; genus Heterodontus; species Heterodontus francisci. Next base: position 720,753 of record NW_027140293.1, read on the forward strand.
GTGTCCCATGCTGGGCGGGGCTCTAGTGTGGTCAGCACAGTGCCCCACACTGGGCAGGGCTCGGGTGTGGTCAGCACAGTGTCCCATGCTGGGCAGGGCTCTAGCGTGGTCAGCACAGTGCCCCATGCTGTACAGGGCTCTAGTGTTTTCAGCACAGTGCCCCATGCTATACAGGGCTCTAGTGTGGTCAGCACAGTGCCCCATGCTGGACAGGGCTCTAGTGTGATCAGCACAGTGCCCCATGCTGGACAGGGCTCTAGTGTGGTCAGCACAGCGCCCCATACTGGACAGGGCCATGGTGTGGTCAGCACTGTGCCCCATGCTGGGCAGGGCTCTAGTGTGGTTAGCACATCGCCCCATGCCGGACAGGGCCATGGTGTGGTCAGCACTGAGCACCATGCTGTACAGGGCTATAGTGTGGTCGGCACAGTGCCCCATGCTGGACAGGGCTCTAATGTGGTCAGCACAGTGCCCCATTCTGGGCAGGGCTCTAGTGTGGTCAGCACAGTGCCCCATGCTGGACAGGGCTCTAGTGTGGTCAGCACAGTGCCCCATTCTGGACAGGGCTCTAGTGTGGTCAGCACAGTGCCGCATGCTATGCAGGGCTTTAGTATGGCCAGCACAGTGCCCCATGCTGTGCAGGGCTCTAGTGTGGTCAGCACAGTGCCCCATGATGGACAGGGCTTCAGTGTGGTCAGCACAGTGTCCCATGCTGTGCAGGGCTCTAGTGTGGTCAGCACAGTGCCCCATGCTGGACAGGGCTCCAGTGTTGTCAGCGCAGCGCCCCATTCTGGATCGGGCTCCAGTGTGGTCAGCATAGTGCCCCATGCTGGACAGGGCGGTAGTGTGGTCATCACAGCACTCCATGCTGGACAGGGCCAAGCTGTGGTCAGCACAATGCCCTTGCGGTATACGGCTCTCGTGTGGTCAGCACAGTGTCCCATGCTGGACAGGGCTCCAGTGTGGCCAGCACAGTGCCCCATGCTGTACAGGGCTCTAGTGTCTTCAGCACAGTGCCCAATGCAGACAGGGCTCCAGTATAGTCAGCGGAGTGTCCCATGCTGCACAGGGCTCTAGTGTGGCTGGACAGCGCCCCATGCTGGGCAGGACTGTAGTGTGGTCAGCACAGTGCCCCATGCTGTGCAGGGCTCGAGTGTGGTCAGCACAGTGCCCATGCTGTGCAGTGCTCTAGTGTGGTCAGCACAGTGCCCCATGCTGGACAGGGCTCTAGTGTGGTCAGCACAGTTCCCCATGGTGTGCAGGGCTCTAGTGTGGTCAGCACAGTGTCCCATGATGGACAGGGCTCCAGTGTGGTCAGCACAGTGCCCCATGATGGACAGGGCTCTAGTGTGGTCAGCACAGTGCCCCATGCTGAGCAGGGCTCTCGTGTAATCAGCACAGTGCCCCATGCTGGGCAGGACTGTAGTGTGGTAAGCGCAGAGCCCCATGCTGTGCAGGGCTCGAGTGTGGTCAGCACAGTGCCCCATGCTGTGCAGGGCTCTGGTGTGGTCAGCACAGTGCCCCATGCTGTCCTACCCACCCCGGGGTTTCCAAGAGCACTTTTCCTACCGACAACTATCCCAGGAGCAGTGTGTGAGGTGACTCTTATTCAGTAAGGACCTGGTCACAGAGTCATAGATTCATAGAGTCCTACAGCATCCATGCTGACCATAATGTTTATCTATACTAATCCCACCTGCCAACATTAATTCCATATCCCTCTATGCCTTACCTGTCCAGGTGCCTCTTAAATGTTGCTACTGTTCCTGCCTCCACCACCTCCTCTGGCAGCATATTCCAGACACCCACTATTATTTCTTTGAAAAATTTAAGCCTTTGATTCCCTTTAAACCTCCTCCCTCTCACATTAAATCTATGCCCTCTAGTTTTAGTCACCCCTGCCATGGGAAACATACTCTGACTATCTACCCTATCTTTGCCTCTCATAATTTTATATACCTCTATCATGTCCCCTCTCAGCCTCCTGACTCCAGGGAAAACAGACCCAGCCTATCCAATCTCTCTTTATAACGCAAGCCCTCCAAACCAGGCAACATCCTTGTGAATGTTTTCTGTACCCTCTCTGGCTTTATCACATATTTCCTGTAGTGCGGCGACAAGAACTGCACACAGTACTCCAAATGCTGCCTAACCAACGTTATTTACTACCGTAACATGACGTCCCAACTCTTGTACTCAATGCCTCAGCTGATGAAGGCAAGCATGCCATATGCCTTCTTCACCACCCTGTCTACCTGTGTTGCCACTTTCAGCGAAATATGTACTTGCACCCCAAGGTCGCACTGCTCAACAACACTCCCCAGGGCTCTGCCATTCACTGCATCTGTCCTGCCTTGGTTTCACTTCCCAAAATGCATCACTTCGTATTTCTCTGCTTTAAATTCCATTTGTCACTGCCTTACCCACTTTCCCAGTAGATCCATATCCTGTTTTAACCTGAGACAACTTTCTTCACTGTCCACTATACCACCAATTTTGGTGTCATCTGCAAACTTACTAATCATGCCCCCTACATACGATAGTTCGAGTACTTTAGATGGGTCTGTTTTTGTCCAGTGTGTGCAGGAGGGTTTTCTGACACAGTATGTAGACAGGCCAACCAGGGGCGATGCCACATCGGATTTGGTACTGGGTAATGAACCCGGCCAGGTGTTAAATTTAGATGTAGGTGAGCACTTTGGCGATAGTGATCACAATTCGGTTAGGTTTACCTTAGCGATGGGCAGGGACAGGTATATACCGCAGGGCAAGAATTATAGCGGGGGGAAAGGAAATTATGACGCGATTAGGCAAGATTTAGGATGTGTAGGATGGGGAAGGAAACTGCAGGGGATGGGCACAAACGAAATGTGGATCTTATTCAAGGAGCAGCTAATGCGTGTCCTTGATAAGTATGTACCTGTGAGGCAGGGAGGAAGTTGTCGAGCGAGGGAGCCGTGGTTTACTCAAGAAGTTGAAGCGCTTGTCAAGAGGAAGAGGGCGGCTTATGTTAGGATGTGACGTGAAGGCTCAGTTAGGGCGCTTGAGAGTTACAAGCTAGCCAGGAAGGATCTAAAGGGAGGGCTAAGAAGAGCAAGGAGAGGACACGAGAAGTCATTGGCGGATAGGATCAAGGAAAACCCTAAGGCTTTCTATAGGTATATCAGGAATAAAAGAATGACTAGAGTTAGAACAGGGCCAATCAAGGATAGAAGTGGGAAGTTGTGTGCGGAATCAGAGGAGATAGGGGAAGCGTTAAATGAATATTTTTCGTCAGTATTTACAGTAGAGAAAGAAAATGTTGTCGAGGAGATTACTGAGATACAGCCTACTAGGCTAGATGGGATTGAGATTCACAAGGAGGAGGTGTTAGCAATTTTGGAAAGTGTGAAAATAGATTAGTCCCTTGGGCCAGATGGAATTTATCCTAGGATTCTCTGGGAAGCCAGGGAGGAGATTGCAGAGCCGTTGTTGTTGATCTTTATGTCGTCATTGTCGACAGAAGTAGTGCCGGAAGACTGGAGGATGGCAAATGTTGTCCCCTTGTTCAAGAAGGGGAGTAGAGACAGCCCTGGTAATTATAGACCTGTGAGCCTTACTTCGGTTGTGGGTAAAATGTTGGAAAAGGTTATAAGAGATAGGATTTATAATCATCTTGAAAAGAATAAGTTCATTTGCGATAGTCAGCACGGTTTTGTGAAAGGTAGGTCGTGCCTCACAAACCTTATTGAGTTTTTCGAGAAGGTGACCAAACAGGTGGATGAGGGTAAAGCCGTGGATGTGGTGTATATGGATTTCAGTAAGGCGTTTGATAAGGTTCCCCACGGTAGGCTATTGCAGAAAATACGGAAGTATGGGGTTGAAGGTGATTTAGAGCTTTGGTTCAGAAATTGGCTAGCTGAAAGAAGACAGAGGGTGGTGGTTGATGGCAAATGTTCATCCTGGAGTTTAGTTACTAGTGGTGTACCGCAAGGTTCTGTTTTGGGGCCACTGCTGTTTGTCATGTTTATAAATGACCTGGATGAGGGTGTAGAAGGGTGGGTTAGTAAATTTGCGGATGACACGAAGGTCGGTGGAGTTGTGGATAGTGTCGAAGGGTGTTGTAGGGTACAGAGGGACATAGATAGGCTGCAGAGCTGGGCTGAGAGATGGCAAATGGAGTTTAATGCGGAGAAGTGTGAGGTGATTCACTTTGGAAGGAGTAACAGCAATGCAGAGTAGTGGGCTAATGGGAAGATTCTTGGTAGTGTAGATGAGCAGAGAGATCTTGGTGTCCAGGTATATAAATCCCTGAAAGTTGCTACCCAGGTTAATAGGGCTGTTAAGAAGGCATATGGTGTGTCAGCTTTTATTAGTAGGGGATCGAGTTTCGGAGCCACGAGGTCATGATGCAGCTGTACAAAACTCTGGTGAGGCCGCACCTTGAGTATTGCATGCAGTTCCGGTCACCGCATTATAGGAAGGATGTGGAAGCTTTGGAAAGGGTGCAGAGGAGATTTACTAAGATGTTGCCTGGTATGGAGGGAAGGTCTTACGAGGAAAGGCTGAGGGACTTGAGGTTGTTTTCGTTAGAGAGAAGGAGGAGGAGAGGTGACTTAATAGAGACATACAAGATAATCAGAGGGTTAGATAGGGTGGATAGTGAGAGTCTTTTTCCTCGGATGATGATGGCAAACACGAGGGGACATAGCTTTAAGTTGAGGGGTGAAAGATATAGGACAGATGTCAGAGGTAGTTTCTTTACGCAGAGAGTAGTAGGGGCGTGGAACGCCCTGCCTGCAACAGTAGTAGGCTCGCCAACTTTAAGGGCATTTAAGTGGTCATTGGATAGACATATGGATGAAAATGGAATAGTGTAGGTCAGATGGTCGGCGCATCATCGTGGGCCGAAGGGCCTGTACTGCGCTGTAATGTTCTAAATTCTAATTCTAATTCACATCCAAGTCATTAATATATATGACAAACAGAGGGCCCAGCACCGATCCCTGTGGCACATCACTGGTCACCGGCCTCCAATGTGAAAAACAACTCTCCACTACCACTGTCTGCTTCTATTATTATCCAGTTGGCTAGCTCACCCTGGATCACATGTGTTCAAACCTTCTAGATCAGCCTACCATGCGGGATCTTGACAAATGCCTTGCTAACGTCCATGTAGAAAACGTCTGCCGGCCTGCCCTCTTCAATAATCCCAGTCACCTCCTCAAAAAACTCAATCAAACTCGTCAGACATGATTTCCCATACACAAAGCCATGCTGACTATCCCTAATCAGACCTTGCTTTTCCAAATGCAAATAAGTCCTGTCTCGCAGAATCCCACCACTGATGTAAGGCTCACCGGCCTACAGTTCCCTGGCTTATCCTTGCTGCCCTTCTTAAATAAAGACACAACATTAGTTATCCTCCTGTCATCTGGTACCTCACCCGTGGCTAATGATGATACAAGAATCTCTGCCAGGGCCCCAGCAATCTCCTGCCTTGCTTCCCATAGCATCCTAGGACACACCTGGTCATGCCATGGGGATTTACCCGCCTTAATGCGCATCAGAACCTCCAACACCTGCTCCTTTGTAATGTTGATATGATCCACGATATTGCTGTTCTCTCCCTTGAACTCAGTAGCTTACATGTCGTTCTCCACCGTAAATACAGACGAGAAATATTCATTTAAGACCACGCCCATTTTCCGTGGCTCCACACATAGATTGCCACAGTGATCTTTAAGGGGACCTACTCTCTCCGTAGCTACCCTTTTACACTTAATATGCTTATAGAATCTTTTCGGATTCTCCTTTATCTTATCTGCCAGGGAAATCTCATGGCCCCTGTTCGCCCTCCTAATTTCCGTCTTCAGTGTACTCCGACATCCCCTGTACTCCTCGAGGGACTCGCTTGATCCCAGCTGCTATACCTGACATATGCCTCCTTCTTTGTCCTGACCAGACCCTCAATATCCTTCGTCAACCAAGGTTCCCTAAACTTTCCAGCCTTGCCCTTCCATCTAACAAGAACATGCCAGCCCTGAACTCTTCCTATCTAACTTTCAAAAGCATCCCACTTGCAAGACGTCCCTTGACCTGTAAACAGCCTCTCCCATTCAATTTTTGGGAGTTCCTGTCCGATGACATCGAAATTAGCCTTCCCCCAATATAGGACTTCAACCTGATGACCAGCCCTATCCTTTTCCATAACTATCTTGAAGCTAATAGAGTTATGGTCACTGGTCCCAAAGTGAACCCCCACTGACACATCAACCACCAGCCCATCCTCATTTCCTAAGAGGAGGTCGAGTGTAGCCCCTTATCTAGTAGGGCCATCCACATACTACTTCAGAAAACTATTCTGGACGCACGGAACAAATTCTTGCCCATCTGATTCCTTAGCATTAATGCAGTCGCAGTCAATATTAGGGAAGTTAAAATCACCTACCATTACAACCCTATAATTCCTACACCTATCTGTGATTTCCCTACATATGTGCTCCTCCACTATTGGGGGGCCTATAGTATGATCCAATCAAAATGTTCACTCCTTTCTTATTTCTAAGTTCTACCCATATGGCCTCGCTGGACATTCTTCCCGGGATATTATCTCTATGTACTGCCGTGATATCCTCCCTAATCAACAGTACAACGCCCCCTCCTCTCTTACCTCCACCTCTGTCACACTGGAAGCGTCAATACCATGGAACATTGAGCTGCCAGTCCTGCCCATCCCTCAACCACGTTTCCGTAACAGCTATAATATCACAATCCCATGTACCGATCCATGTTCTGAGTTCATCTGCCTTACCTGGCTTCTTGCATTCATGTAAATGCAGTTTAGCCTACCAGATCTTCCACGCTCCCTGTCCTGCCCCTGCCCCGCCTGCTTACTGGACTTGCTTGCTTTCACCTCTACATTTGCCTCAACTATCTCATCGGAAAGACTACTACTTTGGGTCCCACCCCCGCTGCCAGACTCGTTTAAGCCCTCCCGCGTAGTACGAGCAAACCTCTCCACACGGATATTGGTCTCCTTCCAGTTCAGATACAACCCGCCCTTCTTGTACAGGTCACCTCTGCCCCAGAAGAGATCCCAATGAGCAAAGTAGCTGAAGCCCTCTAGCCTACACCAGCTTTTCAGCCACGCATTAATTTGCCTAATCCTTCTATTCCTACCTTCACTAGCATGTTGCACAGGGAGTAATCCTGCGATTACAACCGTAAAAGTCCTAGATTTCAAACTTCTGTCTAACTCCTTATATTCACTTTGCAGGACCTCATCTCTCTTCCTGCCTATGTCGTTAGTACCAATATGGACCACGACTTCTGGCGGCTCACCCTCCCCTTTCAGAAGGCTCTGCAGCCGCTCCAAGACATCCTTGGCCTTAGCACCAGGGATGCAACATACCATCCTGGAGCCTCGTTTGCGGCCACAGAAACGTCTATCTGCACCCCTTACGGTAGATTCCCCTATTAATATAGCTCTTCCCCCTTTTTCTCCCCTGCTGTGCAGCAGAGCCAAGATCTTGGCTGTTGCTGCTTTCTCCTGGGAGGTCATCCCCCAATTGTATCCAAACCGGTAAATCTGGTTGAGAAGGGGATGGCCACAGGGGACTCCTGCACTACCTGCCTGCGCCTACTAGTCCATAAGTTGGACACCCATCTCTTTTCTGCCAGTGCAGACATTACCTGCGTCAGAGCTGTGTCGCCTCCTGTAACACGACCTGGAGCCTCACACCAGGGTGAGGACGGAGCTGTCAGTGGCTGTTAATGTCAGTTTCATTGAACTTCTATGTAACTTGATTTTTCCAGGCAGGTGTAGGCGACATATCCAACACAGGGTCGGAGACAGTGACAGAGTCATATACCACACAGAAGGAGGCCCTGCGGCTCCTGTGTGCCAGCTCTCTGTGGAACAATCCAGTCAGTCCCACTCCCCCTCTCAATCCCTGTCACCCTGCATAGAGATATAAAGTTATACAGCACATAAACAGGCCATTCCGCCCATCGTGTCCGTGCCAGCCAACAAACAACTCTCTAATCCAATCCCATTTTCCAGCAATTGGCCCGTAGCCTTGTATGCTATGGCGCTTCAAGTGCTCATCTAAATACTTTGTAAATGTTGTGAGGGCTCCTGCCTCTACCACCACTTCAGGCAGTGCGTTCCAGATTCCAACCACCCTGTGGGTGAAAATAGTTTTCCTCCAATCCCCTCTAAACCTACCGCCCCTCACCCTAAATCTATACCCCCTGGTTATTGACTCCTCCGCTAACGGAAAACGTGCCTTCCTATCTGCCCTATCTTTGCCCTTCATAATTTTGTATACCTCAATCAGGTCCCCCCTCAGCCTTCTCTGCTCTAAGGAAAACAACCCTAGCCTTTTCAATCTCTCTTCATAGCTGAAATGCTCCAGTCAAGGCCACATCCTGGTTAATCTCCTCTGCACCCTCTCCAGTGCAATCACATCCTTTCTATAATGTGGTGACCAGAACTGTACACAGTACTCCAGCTGTGGCCTAACTAGCTTTATACAGCTCCATCATAACCTCCTTGCTCTTAGATTCTGTGCACCTCGTCTATTAAAGGCAGGTATCCCATATGCATTCCTAACCACTTTATCTACCTGTGCTGCTGGCTTCTGTGATCTATGGACAAGTACATCAAGGTGCCTCTGACCTTCTGTACTTCCTGGGTCCTACCATCCATTGAATATTCCATTGCCTTGTTAGTGCTCCCAAAATGCATACTCTCACATTTCTCAGGCACAGTGGCGCCGTGGTTAGCACCGCAGCCTCACAGCTGCAGGGACCCGGGTTCAATTCTAGGTACTGCCTGTGTGGAGTTTGCAAGTTTTCCCTCTGTCTGCGTGGATTTTCGCCAGGGGATCTGGTTTCTTCCCACCGCCAAAGACTTACAGGTGATCTGTAAATTGGCCAATGTAAATTGCTAGTAAGGTAGGTCGGTGGTAAGGAATATGGGAATACTGTAGGGTTAGTACAAGTGGGTGGTTCTTGGTCGTACAGAATCGGCGGGCGAAGCGCCTGTTTCAGTGCTGTATCTCTAAATAAATAAACTCCATTTGCCAGTGCTCGCCTATCTTAGTAGCCCATCTATATTGTCCTGTAATCGAAGGCCTTACCCCTCACTATTTAGCATATCACATATTTTGGTGTCATCTGCGAAGTTACTGATCATACCTCCTTCATTCACGTCTAAATCATTAATGTGCACAGCAAGGGTACCAGCACTGATCCCTGTGGTACGCCACTGGTCACACGCTTCCACTCGCAAAAACAACCCTCGACCTCTGCCTCCTTCCACGAATCCAATTTTAGATCCAATTTGCCAAATTACCCTGGATCCCATGGCCTCTTACCTGCTTAACCAATCTCCCATGCGAGACCTTATCAAAAGCCTTACTTGAAGTCCATGTAGACTACATCAACTGCTTTACCCTCATCTACACACCGCCTCGAAAAAATAAATCAAGTTAGTTAGACAAGATCTCCCCCCAACAAAGACATACTGACTGTCCCTGATTAATCCCTGATTCTCCTAATGGAGATTAATCTTGTCCCTCAGAATTTTTTCCAATGGTCTCCTAACCAGTGTTGTTAGATTCACCTGCCTGTAATTACCTGGTTTATTCCTGCTACCCTTCTTGAATAAAGGTACCACATTTGCTGTCCTCCAGTCCTCTGGTACCTCTCCTGTGGCCAAAGAGGTTTTGAAAATTTGTGTCACAGCCCCTGTTATCTCCTCCCTTGTCTCACATTACAGCCTGGGATACATCTCATCTGGTCCTGGGGATTTATCCAATTTTAAGCCCTCTAATACTTCCTCCCGTTCAATGCTAATATGTTCAAGTATATCACAATCCCCCTCCCTGTTCTCTACACCTACTTCGTTCGTCCCCATAATGAAAACGGATGAAAAGCAATCATTTAAAACGTCAAGTACTACCTCCAGCTTCACACACTGGTTGCCTCTTTCGTCCCGAATGGGCCCTACTCTTTCCGTGTTTATCTTCTTACCCTTAATATACTTGTAAAACACCTTTGGATTTTCCTTTATGTTGCCCACAGGTTTTTTTTATGTCCCCTCTTCGCTCTCCTAATTAATTTTTACGGCGCTCCTTACACTTTCGATCCTCTTCTCGTGCCTCCACTGTTTTCAGTGCTTGGGATCTGTCATAAGCATCCTTTGTTTTTCTAATCCAATCCTCTATATCCCTTGACATCCAGGGTTCCCTGGACTTGTTGGTCCTACCCTTCACCTTAACGAGTACATGTTGCCTCTGAACACTCACTATTTCCTTTTTGTATGACTCCAACTGGTCTACTGCAGACTTTCCTACAAGCAGCTGGTCTCAGTCCACTTTGGCCAGATCCTTTTTTATCATATTGAAATCGGCCTTCCCCCAATTCAGTACTTTTAATTCCGGTCCATCTTTGCCCTTTTCACAGCTAACTCTTACAGAGTTATAGTAACTATTATTGACATTTTCCCCCACTGACACTTCTACCACTTGTCTGGCTTAATTCCCTAGGATTAGGTTCAGTACTGCCCCTTCTCTTGTAGAACTTTTGCGTACTGACTCAAAAACCTCTCCTGTATGCATTTTAAGAATTCATCCCCCTTTAAGCCTTTTGCACGAAGACTATCCCAGTTGATATTGGGGAAGTTGAAATCCCCTAATATCATTTTTACACCTCTCTGAGAGCAACCTACATATCGCTCCTCTATCTCTCCCTGTCTATTTTGCAGCCTGTCCTACACTCCCAGCCAAGTGATTGGCCCTTATTGTTTTTAGGTTCTACCCAAAAGGCCTCATTTGAGAAACCGCCTAATATATCATCCCTCCTTACTGCAGTAATTGACTACTTCATCGACTGTGCAATACCACCTCCTCTTTTACACCCGCCCCTGTCTCGACTGAAGATTTTATATCCTGGACTATTGAGCTGCCATCCTGCCCCTCTCTCAACCATGTCTCTGTGATAGCAATAATATCATAATCCCATGTGCTAATCAACACCTCCAATTCATCTGCCTTACTAGTATGACTCCTTGTGTTAAAATAAATGCAATCCAGCCTTGCATTATTCACTTGTATCTTAAACAGGTCGATATTTGCTCTGCCTTCCAGACCGACTAAGTTTCCCTTCTATATTTGACTATGCATCAGCCCCTACTGTACCTCCACTCTGTATCCCATTCCCCCTGCCAAATTAGTTTAACGCCCACCACCACACCCTCCCCACCACCACCACCCCCGCCCCTCAACAGCACTAGCAAAACTCCCAGCAGGGATGTTAGTCCCATTTCGGTTCAGGTGCCACATGTCCAGTTTGTACAGGTCCCACTGTTGCCAGATACAGACCCAGTGATCCGGGAAACTAAAGCCCTCCCTCCTGCACTATCTCCTCAGCCATGCATTCATTTGCACTTCCTCCTATTCCAATAAACACTAGCACGTGGCCCTGGGAGTAATGCAGAGATTGCAACTTTAATGGTCCTGCTTTTTAATCTGCTACCTAGCTCCCTAAATTCTTGTTTCAGGACCTCATCCGTCTGTCTACCTATGTCGTTGGTACAACTGTGTACCACGATCTCTGACTATTCACCCTCCCCCTTCTGAATATCCTTTAGCCGCTCCGTGACATCCTTTACCCAAGCAACAGGGAGGCAACATACCATCCCGGAGTCACATTTACCGTCACAGAAATGTCTATCCTTAGCCCTTACGATAGAACTCCCTATCCCCTTAGTTCTCCCCCTCTTTTCCTACTCTCCTGTGCAGATGAACCACCCGTGGTACCACAGGCTTGGCTCTTGTGGCATTTCCCTGAGATGTTATCTCCCCCAACACTATACAAAGCAGAACATCTGTTAGAGAGTGCAATGGGCCTAGGGGACTCCTGCACTACCTGCCTAGTTGGTCTACTCTACCTGGCAGTCACCCATTCCCTTTCTGCCTGAGCAGTCTTTACCTGCGGTGTGACCGCCTCCCTGTACGTGCTATCCACAATGAACTCAGCCTCGAAGATGCTCCACAGTGTCCCCAGCCACGGCTCCAGATCCGAAACACGGACTTCGAGTATCTGCATCTGAAAACACTTCCTGCACACGTGTTCACTCTGGAGACTGGAAGTGTCACTAACTTCCCGCATTGCACAGGAGGAACACTCCACTCTGCTGAGCTGCCCTTTCCTGACTTATCCTTAATTTACTCAAATAATTTGAGATTATTTACACTCGGGGCCTTGATTACCTAAAAAAAAATTCTCCTTACTAGATATATTTCAAAAGTTGTTCTTGTTGTTCCATTACCTCCACAATCCCCTCCTCCAAGCCACACACCATCTAGACTTTGACATATATCACCCTTCCTTCATCATCACTGGGTTCAAAGCCTGAAATCCTTTCTGTAACAGTATTGTGGGAACACCTTCACCACATGGACTGCAGTGGTTCAGGATGAAGGCCCACCATTTTCTCATGGTAACCAGGGATGGGGAAGTAATGTCAATATCACCCATATCCTGAGAACAAATAGACAGGAAATACAATAGGAATAACATCAATGAGTTTGTAACTGATGGGTTGAAACAAGGCGAGGTCTGTGATCAGAGCGGGATTTCATTCTCTGCTAAGATATTATCATCACAACTTGTCTCACCAGGCCATTGTGTTTGCTGTTCTGCTGTTCCTTTTATCAGAGATAAAGTAACAATTAATCTCTGGCTCCAAAACTACTGAATGTCAATTGTGTAGATGGGAATTGGACGCTTTGTCTTCTGTTATCACAGTATCAGTGAATCATAAAGCACAGGATTAGGCCGTTCGGTCCATCATGTCTGTGCTGGCTCCTTGAAAGTTCTCTCGAATTAGCCCTTCTTTCCTGTTCTTTCCCCATCGCTCTGTAAATCTCACCGCTCCCATCCCCTCTCCCCTCTGTCCATCAGAGTTCATCCAACTCCATTTTGAATGTTATTATTAAATCTGCTTCCACCTGCCTTTCAGGCCAGGAATTCCAGATTCTAGCAACTTTCTCCCCTTGGTTCTCTGAGCATTCACCTTAAAACTGGCTCCTCTGATACCCACCCTTCTTCCAGTGAAACCAGATTCTCCTTATTTAATCTGTCAAAATCAGACAAAATGTTGAACACCTATATTACTTCTCCCACTTACTGTGTCTTTCCTAAGGAAAACACTCCCAGTTTCTCCAGTCACTCCAGAGAACTCTAGTCTCTCATAAAAAAACATACAAGCTTATAAACATACGAATTAGGAGAGGAGTAGGCCATTCAGCCCCTCAAGCATGCTCCACCATTCAATAAGATCATAGCTAATCTGATTATAACCTCAATTCCACATCCCCACCTACTCCCAATCATGGCAGGGAGGTAAATGCTCACTGGGTGATCGTGTCTGCATGACTCCTTGTAACATGTTTGTGATTAATGGATGTATTGCTAACGGGTGCATTGTGAATAAGGATGTTGTATAATTATTATCTCGTAGTATGATTGAATCTAGTCGAATTGGTGTTTAATTTGAGCTTTGAGGACTGCCCCATTATTTCTTGTAATTCTCATGTTCGAACCAAACAAAAAATATGACAATTTATAAGCAACAATTGTTTCGATATGTTGACATGAGGCTTCACATTACCATTCCCAGGAATGTCGACATAAAGAAATGTATCCAGAGTTATGGCCTTGACTAGATAACGACCCTTGTGAAAACTCTGGAATACCATTCTGACACCTTTTTTATGGGATGTGGGCGTCGTTTGCAAAACCAGCAAAACCACCATCTATAATTCTCCTTGACAACTGAGTGACTTGCTAGAGTATTTCAGAGGACAGTTAAAAGTGAACCACATTGAGTTACATGTAGACCAGATCAGGTAAGGATGGCAGATCTCCTTCCCTAAAGGACATTAGTGAACCAGATAGATTGTTCCAAAAATCAATGATCGTTTCATGGCAACATTACTAAGCCCGGCTTTCAATTCCAGATTTTATCTATCAATTGAATGTATTAATTAATTGAATTTCAAATTCCGCCAGCTGCTATGGTGGGATTTGAACACATGTGTCCAGGATATTAGCCCGAGCCTCTGGATTACCAGTTCACTACATTACCACGACACCACTGTCACTGACTCTCGACCTCACGTCCCTCCCTTAAGACACTACATAAACCTTCCTCTTTGACCAAGTGTTGGTCATCTGACCTCATATCTCCTGTTGTGTCTCAATGTCATACTCTGCTTGATAATGATCCTCTGAAGCACCTTGGGATGTTTTATTACATTAAAGGTACTCAATAAATATAACATGTTGTTGACGTTCACCAGATATGACTTGTCTTACCATATCCTTGCTGCTGGCCATTTGTTGTCCATTGTTTAGTTTTGTTTTCTTTCAAGCAGCAAATACTTTTGTCCAGGGATGTAAACTGGAAATTTCCCCATCAGTGACGTTAAACTGACTGGTCAGTAAATAAAGAGTTTACTTAATCTCTCCTTTTTTAATCAGGTTGCAACATTTATAACCCTTCAGTCCTCTGCCACGACTCCCATTTCCAAGGAGGATTGGAAGATTCTGGCCAATACATTTGCTATTTCCAACTTTTCCTCCCTCAGCACCCCTCATACATATCATCCAGACTGGGTAAATGTTGTAGTTTATTGTGTTATTAAAAGTGTTGGATTGAAAGGGGTTAACTGAACCTGTTTGTTCAGTGACTGTAATTAATGTCAGTCTCCATGGACCCTAATTGTGTCGCTGGAGGGTTTTCCTTTTCTGTTAATAAGGGACTCTTTTCAATGTGTTGTCACATAGAGTCGGAGGGAGCATCACCTGCGGCACTAAGAGGGATCAGCAGCTCCAGAGAGTGGGAGAAGATAGATTAGAATCTGGGAACAACAGATTGCAATGTTACAACAATGGGTCAGAATCTGAGAACAATAGATTGGAATGTTACAACAATGGACAGGAGTTTATCCTCGGATCTTTACATTCTATCTACATATTATGATCAGCTACCATTAGACTATCGGATACGATATGCACTTGAAATTATTCAATACATTTACTATCCGATCCTGGCTATTGTTGGTGTCCCTGGTAAGTCACTCTATAAAGCTATTAATTCTATAAGCCATATTTACCTACATTACTGTTCTTGCCATTTACTCTGCCCTCCTTGCTGCTGCTGTTATTCCTGGTGAATCTCTACCTCCAGCTATTAGTTGTGAAGCCATTGCTAATTGTACTACAGTTCTTGTAATTTCATCTCTCATCTTGGTTGCTATCTGTGCCCCTGGTAAGTCTCTATTTCACGCTAGGAGATCTGTAAACACTGTTCCACTGAAATACGGCTCTGTAATGTAAATTTTGGGAAGACTGAAGCCAGTGTTATTGGTCTCCATCACAAGCTCCATCCCCTATCTGGGAAACGCATACCCCTCCCTGCCCAATGTCTGAGAATAAACCAAACCGTTTACAACCGTTGTGTTCTATTTAAACCTGAGCAGAGTTCATCTCCATATTCTCTCCATCACCAACTCTGCCTACTACCAACTTTGTAATATCACCCGTCTCCACCTCTGCCTCAGCCATCTGCTGCATAAACCCTCATCCGTGCCTTTGTTGAATCGGCACTTGACTATTCCATTTCTATCATGCCCACCGTCGCAGTTATAAACCTCCATAAACCACAGCCCATCCTGAACTCTGCTGTCTGTATCTTAACTCACACCCAATCCCGATCACCCATCACCCCTGTGCTCACTGACCTACATTGGCTCCCGTTCTGGCAGCACCTTAATTTTAATATTCTCATTCTTGTGTTTGAATCCCTACATGGCCTCACCCCCACAATTAGTCCCATCCCCCTGTCCATTCCCATATTCCAGAAAATCATTAGCCATGAAGTCTATTCCCATGTCACCTTTCAAAGTGAATTTCCTTCCCTCTCTATCTCTTCCTGGTGGTGCTTTTCGACTCTACAGCACCACTGTTGCCCACACAGTGGGTGCCTGGATCCCTAAAAGGGGGTGGACCGAGCTACCAGCCAATTCTGGTGTGGCCTGCACCCTGCCTCGTGTTGTGCCCGGGTGTACATCATGTGTACTAGTAGCATGAGGAGTTGTGGAATGTCGCGTCAAACTGCTGTTGCAGCAGCTTTGATGCACGTCTTTGAAACTTGGTCTGTGCATGTCCACTGACCGCCTGTGTCAGTCACTCTCAGCTGAACATACATTCAGCAGCACGAGGAACCCCCTCTAGTGTTATTTAAAAGGACCAGCCATCCAACATACAGGTGAGGGGCTTTTGACTTACTTCTGCTATTGTAAAGTTAGTGGTTTTCTGGCAGTTGTGTTGTGAGCTGCGGCAGACATTCAGGGAGGGCAGAGGATTTGGTGACCCAACTCAGGACGAGTTTAGTAAACTGTAGTTACAGCGTCTCTGGGTCTGTAACATGACCAACAAACGGAGCAGAGGTTGCAGAGAGGGGAAGCTCTGTAAAGAGGGAGGACGAGGGGGCACTGCCATACCCACCCCGGGAATTCCAAGAGCACTTTTCCTACCTACTGCTAACCCAGGAGCAGTGTGTGAGGTGACTCTGATTCAATAAGGAGGACAAAGAACTGAATAACCTCCTGTAACACGGCCTGGAGACCCCCTCCAGGGTAAGGACATAGCTGTCAGTGGCTGTTAAGGTCACAGTTTCATTGAACGTCTATGTATCTGGATTTCTCCAAGCCTTATCCAACATAGAGTCATAGACAGTGATAGTCACAGAAAGTGTCCATTTGGTCCGTTGAGACCATGCCGACTGTCTCTGAAGCTATTCAGTCAGTCCCACACCCCCGCTTAATCCTTGTAGCCTGCAGGTTCACATCCTTCAAGCACCCATCCAGTTAACCTTTGAAATTGGAAGGAGGGATCAAATTGGATGCAAGCAAAGCTGGTAACAGAAGGTAGAAAAGTAGAAGGTGATATTAGAAGGCAGGTGAAACAAAGGTTAGCATCAACTGGAATGCAGAATGTCAAGAAGACACGGTTAAGGGCACTCTACCTGAATGCACGCAGTATTCGGAACGAAGTAGATAATTTAAAGGCCCAAATAATGGTAAATGGGTATGATCGAATTGTCATAACGGAAACGTGGCGACAGGGTGTCCAAGGCTGGAACTGAATATTCAAGCATATTCGACACTTACGAAGGACAGGCAAAAAGGAATAGGAGTTGGTGTTGTACTGATAATAAGGGATGGGGGCAGTACATTAGTAAGGCAGGATCTCACGTCTGAAGAACAAAATGTGGAATCTGCTTGGGTGGAGCTAATAAACAGCAAGGCGCAGCAAACATTAGTAAGAGTTGTTTATAGGCCACCAAACAGTATTGGTAGTGTGGGGCATGGCATTTATCAGGAGATTAGTGAATCATCTAACAATGTTAACACAGTAATCATGGGTGACTTCAATCTTTATATAGATTGGGTAAACCTAATGAGAACTAATGCTATGGAGGACGAGTTTCTGGAGTGTGTTATGCATGATTTTTTAGATCCGTATTTTGAAGAACTGACTATAGAAGAGTCGATATTGCATCTAGAATTATGCAATCAGACAGGGCACATTGATCTTATCGTAAAATAACCTTTAGGGATGAGTGCGCATAATGTTCTAAAATGTTACATTGTTTAAAAGTGAGGTAGTTCAATCTGAAGCCACGGTGTTACATTTTAACAAAGGAAATTTTGAAGGTAGAAGGGGCAACTGGTAAACATTAGAAATGTAACAGTTTGTCATTTCATCTCTCCCCTCTCTGTCCCATCACGGTCCTTCCTTCTTGTTCTTCTTCCCCCTTTCCCTCTTTCATTTGCTCAAAGACTGTCACATTTCTAACGTTTGCCAGTTCTGATGAAGGATCACAGATCTGAAACATTAACACTGTTTCTGTCTACATAGATGCCGCCAGACCTGCTGAGCATTTCTGACACTTTCTGTTCTCATCCCTAAACTCTGGAATTCTCTCCCTAGTCCCTAAATACATTAAGTTGCACAGAGTCCAGTTTTAGGGAGTACTGCTTGCACAGAGTACTAAATACAGTAAAGTTAATGAGGGACTGAATTTGAAGAGGTCCAAGAGTTGATCTCTTTCCAAAATTTAGTAAATTTTACATTTAGCATTTCACTTAATTTTAAGCTGAACTTGTAGTGTCTTTCACAGTCTGTTTTTGACATCTGGACAGTTGATTGATGCACATGGAATGGGAGGTTCAGTGTTAGCTTGGATTAAAAAAAACTGGCTTAATGGTAGAAAACAGTGAGTTGTCATAAATAATTGTTTTTCAGACTAGAGGAATGTAGCCAGTGGTGTTCCCCAAGGGTCAGTGCTAGGACCAGTGCTTTTTTTTCTGGTATGTATAAATGATTTGGATATTGGAAGACAGAGCAAAATTTCAAAATTTGCTCTGGTACCAAATCTGGAGGTGGGGCAGACAGTGAGGTTGATACTGATCGATGTAACAAGAAATAGCCAGGCTAGCAGAATGGGCAGATAAGAGGCAGATGGAAGTTAATAGAGACAAGTGTGAGGTAATGCATTTTATCAGAAGTAACAGGGAGAGGCAATATATACTTCATGACACAGTTCTAAAGAGTATGCAGGGACAGAGGGACATGGGGTTCATGTACATAGATCATTGAAGGTGGCAGGACATATTGAGAGAGTCGTTAATAAAGCATATGGGATCTTGGGCTTCATAAATGGAAGTAGTGAGAACAGAAGAAGGACAGTTATGCTGCACGTTTATAAAGATCTGGTTAGGCCCCAACTGGAGTACTGCATCCAGTTCTGGTCACCACACTTTAGGAAGGATGTGAGGATCCTTAACAGGGTGCAGAGGAGATTTACCAGAATGGTTCCAGGGTTGGAGGATTTTATCTGCAAGGTTAATCTGGAAAAGATGGGATTGTTTTCCTTGCAGTAAAGAGATTGAGGGGAGATTTGATAGAGGCATACAAGATGAAAACATGTTCGGATAAGGTAGACAGGAAAAGATGCTCCCATTAACTAATGGTACAAGGACTTGAGTGAAGTTTGAGGGCAAAAGATGCAGGGGGATGAGAGGAACAACTTTTTTACACAACGAGAGCGAATAGCCTGGAAATCATTGCCTACGAGGGGGGTGGAAGCAGAGATGGTGACAGTAGGGCAGTGGTTAGCACCGCAGCCTTAGAACTCCCGGGACCTGGATTCGATTCTGGGTATTGCCTGTGGGGAGTTTGAAAGTTCTTTCTGTGCCTGCGTGGGTTTTTGCCGGGTGCTCTGGTTTCCTCCCACATCCAAAGAATTGCAGGTGATAGGTAAATTGTTCGATGTAAATTGCCCCGAGTGTAGGCAGGTGACAGGGAATATGGGATTACTGTAGGGTTAGTATAAATGGGTGGTTGTTGGTCGGCACAGACACGGTGGGCCGAAGGGCCTGATTCAGTGCTGCATCATAAAAAATAAATAAGAGAATGATTTCAAAAGGATATTGGATGAACACTTGAGGGAAATAAACTTGCAGGAATATGGAGACAGAGCTGGGGATTCAGACTGACTGGATTTAGCAACAAAGGGCTGACATGGACACGATGGGACGAATGGCCTCATTCTCTGCTGAAATGACTATGACTCTCTGATAGGTGAATATTATTACAACTGCTTTCCTATACTGGGGAAGTTTGTAATGGACTGGGCAGTATCACCCTGTTGAACCCCGTGATGTAAGTGAAATGTTTGATGCCCCAGAACATGGTTAACAAATGTCCTTCACAAACAGAGTAAATCAATTCATCCCCACTCACAATTCTGGAGTTATTCACAATGGGGAGTAGTTTCTGCTGGTTTTCTCGACATAGGACAGCAGTCAGGCTTTTCACTGTGTCCCCCACCTCCATATGGAAAGTCTTGTCAGGGTTAGGTGAAATAAGACAGGGTACCTGGGCGATAGCTTTCTTCAGTTGTGTTACTGCTTCCGTGCTCACTTCAGTCCAACCGGGTTAAACCTGGTCATCATCACCATTAGGTAGTTCATAAAGAAGAGTCACAGTATCTGAAAATCAAGGAATGAGTGTCCACTGATGGGCCCCAGCCTGAGGATAGGACACAGGGCAGGCTTTGAGGTGGATAGGGGTAGACACTGGATGAGGGTCCACTGATAACCCACCAGCCTGAGGATAGGACACAGGGCAGTCTTTGAGGCGGACAGAGGTAGACACTGGATGAGGGTCCACTGATAACCCACCAGCCTGAGGATAGGACACAGGGCAGTCTTTGAGGTGGATAGGGGTAGACACTGGATGAGGGTCCACTGATACCCCACCAGCCTGAGGATAGTACTCATGGCAGTCCTTGAGGAGGACAGGGGTAGACACTGGATGGTCTCGATCTGATGTTGCTCTGGGCTGATGCTGGATGATCCAATATGGACACCTAGAAAGGTGACGCGATCTTACACCAGCTGGGCCTTATGTGGATGTTCTTTTAGTCCAACTCGCAAAGTAACTGCAGTAGTTCCTGTAAAAGGGTTAAATGTGCAGACACGGTCTGTGGTGATGAGGAGGAGATCATCAACACATTGCAGCAAGCAGGAAGACTGTGAAAGGTTCATAGCGGCCCCGGCCATACGTTAGTGGAAAATAGTCGGATTATTGTGGAACCCCTTCTGACAGACATGTCCAGGGGAATCTCTGGTCCTCAGAAGTAAATGTGAATTTAAATTGTTTCTCTCCTTTTACTGGGATACTCCAATAACCATTAGAGTTACCCAGGGTGGTGAAGACAGCCCTCCCGCTGGGAATCCGGGAGAGTAGGGTGGGTGTCTCTCAGACAACCGGGTTCATACAGGAGTGACTGAGTTGAGTTTGTGATGGTCAGTAGTCAGTCACCAGATGCCATCCGGTTTTCTAACCGGCCAAATGGGGCAGTTAGTAATGAATGTGTCTTTGTGAACTACACCCTGGTATAACAATGATTGATAGTGTCTGGAATATGTGGTATAATCTCAGCTCGGAAAGAGTATTGCTTCATGGAGCATGCAATGGTCAGTTAATTTCTTCAGGTCTGCTCATGTTTCCACAGTCATCGTTATGAGTTGTGAATACACTCAGCACCGACTCGAGAATCGCCTGTACCTCAGGGTCATCAGAGGTGTCTGGTACCCACTCCTCTGATATTATAATCATGAATATTGAGGGTGCAATGGACACCAGAGTAGGGGTAAGTTTTAATGTTCTTCAGTTCCACAATATACAAATATAGGGATAATCAATTACTGCTGATAACCTTTGAGCACATTACTGCCCAGTAGTCCCTGTCCATTATGCAGGATCATATAAAAGGGAGGCAGGACTTTGACATGAACTCCGTTCCCTCTCCTACACCACGAAGGGTCACAAGCAGTTTATTGAGGAATAACAGTTCAGATACAGCATACCATCAGAATAGACAGAGTTGACATGCGGCCTGTGGCAGGTGAGAAAGGCTTTATGGCTATGGTTCAGATGTTAGAAGCGATTGATGTTTATGTCGTCATTGTCAACAGGAATAGTGCTGGAAGACTGGAGGATAGCAAATGTTGTCCCCTTGTTCAAGAAGGGGAGTAGAGACAGCCCTGGTAATTATAGACCTGTGAGCCTTACTTCGGTTGTGGGTAAAATGTTGGAAAAGGTTATAAGAGACAGGATTTATAATCATCTCGAAAATAATAAGTTCATTTGCGATAGTCAGCATGTTTTTGTGAAGCGTAGGTCGTGCCTCACAAACCTTATTGAGTTTTTCGAGAAGGTGACAAACAGGTGGATGAGGGTAAAGCAGTCGATGTGGTGTATATGGATTTCAGTAAGGCATTTGATAAGGTTCCCCACGGTAGGCTATTGCAGAAAATACGGAAGTATGGTGTTGAAGGTGATTTAGAGCTTTGGATCAGAAATTGGCTAGCTGAAAGAAGACAGAGGGTGGTGGTTGATGGTAAATGTTCATCCTGGAGTTTAGTTACTAGTGGTGTACCGCAAGGTTCTGTTTTGGGGCCACTGCTGTTTGTCATTTTTATAAATGACCTGGATGAGGGTGTAGAAGGGTGGGTTAGTAAATTTGCGGATGACACGAAGGTCAGTGGAGTTTTGGATAGTGCCGAAGGATGTTGTCGGGTACAGAGAGACATAGATAGGCTGCAGAGCTGGGCTGAGAGATGGCAAATGGAGTTTAATGCGGAAAAGTGTGAGGTGATTCACTTTGGAAGGAGTAACAGGAATGCAGAGTACTGGGCTAATGGGAAGATTCTTGGTAGTGTAGATGAACAGAGAGATCTTGGTGTCCAGGTACATAAATCCCTGAAAGTTGCTACCCAGGTTAATAGGGCTGTTAAGAAGGCATATGGTGTGTTAGCTTTTATTAGTAGGGGGATCGAGTTTCGGAGCCACGAGGTCATGCTGCAGCTGTACAAAACTCTGGTGAGACCGCACCTGGAGTATTGCGTGCAGTTCTGGTCACCGCATTATAGGAAGGATGTGGAAGCTTTGGAAAGGGTGCAGAGGAGATTTACTAGGATGTTGCCTGGTATGGAGGGAAGGTCTTATGAGGAAAGGCTGAGGGACTTGAGGTTGTTTTCGTTGGAGAGAAGGAGGAGGAGAGGTGACTTAATAGAGACATATAAGATAATCAGAGGGTTAGATAGGGTGGATAGTGAGAGTCTATTTCCCCGGATGGTGATGACAAACACGAGGGGACATAGCTTTAAGTTGAGGGGTGATAGATATAGGACAGATGTCAGAGGTAGTTTCTTTACTCAGAGAGTAGTAGGGGCGTGGAACGCCCTGTCTGCAGCAGTAGTGGACTCGCCGACTTTAAGGGCATTTAAGTGGTCATTGGATAGACATATGGATGAAAATGGAATAGTGTAGGTCAGATGGTTTCACAGGTCGGCGCAACATCGAGGGCCGAAGGGCCTGTACTGCGCTGTAATGTTCTAATCTAATCTAATTAGTAAAGACGTTTCGTTTAGAGATACAGCACAGAAACAGACCCTTCGGCCCACCGAGTTTGTGCCGACCATCATCCACCCATTTATACTAATCTATTTATACTAACCCATTTATACTAATTCCATATTCATACCATCTACCTATACTAGGGGCAATTTATAATGGCCAATTAACCTATCAACCAGCAGGTCTTTGGCATGTGGGAGGAAAACGGAGCACCCGAAGGAAACAGACGCAGACACAGGGATAACTTGCAAACTCCACACAGGCAGTACCCAGAATTGAACTCGGGTTATTGGAGCTGTGAGGCTGCGGTGCTAACCACTGCGCCACTGTGCCGCCCACATGGCAGGGCACGCAGAATAATTCAAGGTGATCAGGCAGAGTCAACATGCTTTTGTGAAACGGAAACCATGTTTAACCAATTTATTGGAGTTCTTTGAAGAAGTAACAGGTGCTGTGGATAAAGGGGAACTGGTGGATGTACTGTACTTAGATTTCCAGAAGGGATTTCATAATGTGCCACATCAAAGTTCATTGTGGAATATAAAAGCTCATGGTGTAGGGGGCAACCTATTGGCATCGATGGAAGATTGGCTAACTAACAGGAAACAGAGAGTAGGCTTAAATGGATCATTTTCTGTTTGGCAAGATGTAAAGAGTGGTGTGTCACAGGGATCAGTGCTGGGGACTTAACTCTTAACAATTTATATATATCACTTGGATGAAGGGACCAAAGGTATGGTTGCTAAATTTTCTGATGACAGAAACGTCGGTTGGAAAGTAAGTTGTGACGAGGACACAAGTGAGCCAGAAAGGGATAGATAGATTGAGTGAGTGGGTAAAGATCTGGTAAATGGAGCATAATGTGGGAAAATATGAAATTGTCCATTTTGGCAGGAAGAATAAAAATTAAGCACATCACCACAATGGTGAGAGATTTCAGAGCTCTACCATCCAGGGTGAACTGGGAGTCCTTGTGCATACATTGTAAAAGGTTAGTATGTTGGTACTGCAAATAATTAGGAAAACTAATAGAATGTTATCGTCCAATGCAGGAGGAATTGAATACAAATGTAGGGAGGTTATGTTTCAGTTATCCAGGGCATTGATGAGACCACATCTGGAATACTGTGCACAGTATTGGTTTCCTTATTTAAGGACAGATGTAAATGCGTTCGAAGAAGTTCAGAGATGGTTTACTAGACTAATGCCTGGAATGGGCGGGTTGTCTTATGAGGAAATGCTCGACAGGCTATGCTTATATCAGCTGGAGTTTAGAAGAGTAAGAGGCGATTTGATTGAAACTTATATGATTCTGAGTGGGACAGAGCAAATCAGGGCGACAGAGAGAGAAATAACGAGAGAGAGAGAGAGTTCAACTCATCTGCTGCTAAAACCCTCTACCCATGCCTTTTTTGATCTCGAGACTTGACTATTCTAACACTCTCCTGGCTGGTCTCCCACATTCCACTCACTGTAACATTGTGATCATCCAAAACTCTGCTGCCATCTTCTAATTTACACCAAATTCTGTTCACCCAACATCCCTTTGCTCACAGACCTACATTGGCTCTTGGTCAAGTGACACCTCAATTTTAATATTCTCACACATGTGATCAAATCCCTCCATGGCCTCACCCCTCTGATTATCCCAAACCCTGACCATTTCCAATATTCCTGAAACTTGTTCATCTGAAAGTCTTTTTCTAATTCCTTTTTTAAGGTGAGTTTCTTTCCCTCTGTCTCTCTCCCTGACCACACATTTCATCTCTCCAGCTCCACTGGTGCTGTGGAAGTTTGGATCCATAAAATGGTGTGAGCTGCACTGCCGGTCACATCCAGCACATTGTACAGGACACCCAGGCTGGCCAGAGTGATAGCGTGGGTGTAACGTGTGCGTGTCTGTAGTATGAGGAGGATCTGAATATTGTGTCAATCAGCCATTCCGGCAGCTTTGAAATCCGTCTTTGAAACTTGGTCTGTGCATGTCCACTGACCGCCTGTGCCAGTCACTCTCAGCTGAACATACATTCAGCAGCACGAGGAACCCCCTCTCGTGCTATTTAAAAGGACCAAGCATCCAACCTATAGGTGAGGTGCTTTTGACTTACTTCTGCTATTCTAAAGTTAGTGGAGGTGCTGTGGATGGTTTTCTGGATGTTGTGTTGTGAGCTACGACAGACATTCAAGAAGGACAGAGGATTTGGTGACCCGAGCCTGGACGAGGTCTGGGGACTGTGCGTACAGTGTCTCTGGGTCTGTAACATGACCAAAAAATGGAGCAGAAACTGCAGAGAGGGGAGGCTCAGTAAAGAGCGAGGAGGAAGGGGTTCTGCCTTACCCACCCCGGGATTTCAAAGAGCAAAAAGAGCAGTGATCCTAATACAAAGCCCTGGGGAACACCACTGTATACTCCCATCGAGTCTGAACAACAACCTTTCACCACTTCTCTCTGTTTGCTGTTCCTTAGCCAATATTTAATATTTGGAAGACTGAAGCCATTGTTTTCACTCCCCACTCCAACTCTGTTCCCTGGCTATTGATTCCATCCCTCTCCCTGCTAACAATCTGAGATTCAGACAGTCTGTTTGCAACCTCAGTGTCACATTTCACCACAAAATGAGCTTTAACCTCATTTTCAGGATATCATTAAAGCCGCCTACTTCCACCTCAGTAACATCGCCCGACTTCACCGCTGCCTCAGCCCATCTGCAGCTGAAACCTCATTCATGCCTTTGTCACCTCTAGATGTGATTATTCCAACTCACTCCAGGCTGATCTTCCACATCTACTGTCTGAAAACTTGAAGTCATCCAAAACTCTGCTCCCCATGTCTTAGCTCACACCAAGTCCCGTTCATCTATTACTGACTGACATTGTCTCCCAGTCAACCAAATTCTTGATTTTAAAATTCTCCACCTTGTTTCCATATCCTTCCATGGCCTCGTCCCTTCCTACCTCTGTTATCTCCTCCGGCTCCACAACCCACCGAGCTATCTGAGCTCCTCTAATTCTGGCCTCTTGTGCATCCCTGATTTTAATCACTGCAACACTGGCGGCCGTGCCTTCAGCTGCCGGGGCCCTAAGCTGTGTAATATCTTCCCTGCACCTCTTCGCCTCTCCACATCGCTTTCCTCCTTTAAGACACTCCTTAAAACCTACCTCTTTGACTAAGCTCTAGGTCATCTGACCTAATTTCTCCTATTGTGTCTCAGTGTTATACCTTCCTTCTTAATGCCCCTGTGAAGCACCTTGGGATATTTTACAACGTTTAAGGCATTATAAAAATATAAGTTTTTGTTGTTGAATTTTGCCAGAAATGATTTTTCATGAGCATATCCATGTTGCTAGCCAGTTACTATCCACTGGTTTTCCAAGTAACTAATATTTTTCTCCTGGGTTGTCACCTTTAGATTTTCCCCCAGTGGTGACACTAGTCTGACTGGTCAATAATTGCAGGGTTTATCCTATCTCTCCTTTTTTAAACAGGTTGTAACATTTGCAACCGTCCAGTCCTCTGTCACCACTCCAATATCCAAGGAGAATTGAATGATTCTGGCCAGTTCCTCTGCTATTGCCACCATTCCTTCCCTCAGCAACCCTCATACATCCCATCCACACTGGGTAAATGTTCTAATTTATTGTGATACTGAAACTGCTGGATTGAAAGGTGTTAACTGAATCTGTTTGTTCAGTGATTGTAATTAATGTCAGTCTCCATGGATCCTAATTGTGTCACTGGAGGGTTTCCATCTTCTATTAAAATGGGACTCCTTTCAACGTGTTATCCCATACTGTGAGCTGGAGCATAACCCCGGCACTAACAGGGATCAGCGGCTCCAGAGAGAGGGAGAGGATAGATCAGAATCTGGGAACAATAGATTGTAATGTTACAACAATGGGTCAGAATCTGAGAACAATAGATTGGAATGCTACAACAATGGGTCAGAATCTCAGAACCATAGATTGGAATGTTACAACAATAGATAGGAGATTATCCTGGGATATATACATTCTTTCTACATATTATGATCGGTTCTCATTAAACTCTGGGATCTATCGCGCACTTCAGATTATTGAATACATTTACTATCCCATCCTCGCTAGTGTTGGTGTCCCTGGTAAGTCTCTCTCTCTCTCTCTCTGTCCAGCTATTAATTCTATAAACCGTTTTTAACTGCATTACTGCTCCTGTCATTTTCTCTGCCCTGCTTGCTGCTGTTATTATTCTTGGTGAATATCTCCAACTAATAGCTCTACAAACCATTGCTAATAGTATTACTGTTCTTGTCATTTACTCTCTCATCTTTGCTTCTGCTGCTGTTTACATTTCCAGCTAGGAGATCTGTAAACCCTGTTTCACTGAAATACGGTTCTGCAATGTAAACTTTGGGAAGACTGAAGCCGGTGTCATTGGTCTCCATCACATACTCCATCCCCTATCTGTCAAACTCATCCCCCACCCTGTCTAATGTCTGAGGCAGAACCAGACTGTTTACAACCTCTGTGTTCGATATAAACCTGAGCTGAGTATATTTCCATATTGTCTCCATCATCAACCGTGCCTACTACCACCTCTGTAATATCACCCATATTCACCACTGCCTCAGCTGATCTGCTGCATAAACCCTCATCAGTACCTTTGTTAAATCTACACTTGACTATTCCAAATCTATCCTGGTCACCTCCCAGTTATAAAATTCCATAAACCACAGACCATCCAGAGCTCTGCTGCCTGTTTCCGGACTGACACCAAATCCCGATCACCCATCACCCCTGTGCTCACTGATCGACATTGACTCCCGGTCTGACAGCATCTTAATTTTAATATTCTCATTCTTGTGTTTGAATCTCTTCATGACCTCGCCCCTCCCATTAGACCCATTCCCCTTCCATTTCACATATTCTTGAAAATCTTATCCCTTCAACCTAATATCCAATTTCCTTTTTAAAGTGAGTTGCTTTAAATCCCTATCTTCCACGACTGTGATTTTCAATCTGTGGCACCACTGGTGCCAACACTACGCTAACCCGGCTTCATAAAATGACGTCAACAGCACAGCCGGCTACTTCTATCATGGTGAACACAATGCCCCATGCTGGACAGGGCTCTACTGTGGTCAGCAGAGTGCCCCATGCTGGGCAGGGCTCTAGTGTGGTCAGCACAGTGCCCCATGCTGGACAGGGCTCTGGTGTGGACAGCACAGTGTCCCATGCTGGACAGAGCTTTAGTGTGGTCAGTACAGTGCCCCATGCTGGGCAGGGCTCTAGTGTGGTCAGCACAGTGTCCCATGCTGGGCACGGCTCTAGTGTCGTCAGCACAGTGCCCCATGCTGCGCAGGGCTCTAGTGTGGTTAGTACAGTGCCCCATGCTGGACAGGGCTGTAGTGTGGTCAGCACACTGCCCCATGCTGGACAGGGCTCTAGTGTGGTCAGCACAGTGCCCCAGGCTGGACAGGGCTCGAGTGTGGTTAGCACAGTGCCCATGCTGGACAGGGCTGTAGTGTGGTCAGCACAGTGTCCCATGCTGGGCAGGGCTCTAGTGTGGTCAGCACAGTGCCTCATGCAGGACACTGCTCTAGTGTGGTCAGCACACTGTCCCATGCTGGACAGGGCTCTAGTGTGGTCAGCACAGTGCCCCATGCAGGACACTGCTCTAGTGTGGTCAGCACAATGCCCCATGCTGGACACGGCTCCAGTGTGGTCAGCACAGTGTCCCATGCTGGACAGGGCTCTAGTGTGGTCAGCACAGTGCCCCATGCTGGACAGGGCTCTCGTGTGGTCAGCACAGTGCCCCATGCTGGACAGGGCTCTAGTGTGGTCAGCACAGTGTCCCATGCTGGACAGGGCTCTAGTGTGGTCAGCACAGTGTCCCATGCTGGACAGGGCTCTAGTGTGGTCAGCACAGTGCCCCATGCTGGACAGGGCTCTAGTGTGGTCAGCACAGTGCCTCATGCAGGACACTGCTCTAGTGTGGTCAGCAGACTGTCCCATGCTGGACACGGCTCTAGTGTGGTCAGCACAGTGCCCCATGCAGGACAGGGCTCTAGTGTGGTCAGCACAGTGCCCCATGCTGGTCACGGCTCTAGTATGGTCAGCACAGTGTCCCATGCTGGACAGGGCTCTAGTGTGGTCAGCACAGTGCCCCATGCTGGACAGGGATCTAGTGTGGTCAGCACAGTGCCCCATGCTGGATAGGGCTCTAGTGTGGTCAGCACAGTGCCCCATGCTGGACAGGGCTCTCGTGTGGTCAGCACAGTGTCCCATGCTGGACAGGGATCTAGTGTGGTCAGCACAGTGCCCCATGCTGGACAGGGATCTAGTGTGGTCAGCACAGTGCCCCATGCTGGACAGGGATCTAGTGTGGTCAGCACAGTGTCCCATGCTGGACAGGGCTCCAGTGTGGTCAGCACAGTGTCCCAGGCTGGACAGGGCTCTTGTGTGGTCAGCACAGTGCCCCATGCTTGGCAGGGCTCTAGTGTGGTCAGCACAGTGCCCCATGCTTGGCAGGGCTCTATTGTGGTCAGCACAGTGAGCCATGCTGGACAGCGCTCTGGTGTGGTCAGCACAGTGCCCCATCCGGGGCAAGGGTCTCGTCCTGTTATAACATGCATGTGATGCTCATATGTGGAGTGTTTTGAATGTTACGTCAGTCAGCGATTCTGACAGCTTTGATGTACGTCTTTGAAACTTGATCTGTGCATGTCCACTGACCTCCCGTTTAACCACTGTCGGATGAACATACATTCAGCAGCACGAGGAACTCCCTCCAATGTTATTTAAAAGGACCAGGCATCCAACTTACAGGTGAGGGACTTTAGACTTACTTCTGCTATTGAAAAGTTAGTGACGTGCTGTGGATGGTTTTCTGCAGGTTGTGTTGTGAGCAACTACAGACATTCAGGGAGGACAGAGGATTTGGTGACCTAACACTGGACGAGTTATGGGGACTGTAGTTAAAGTGTTTCTGGGTCTGTAACATGATCAATAAATGGAGCAGAGTCTGCTGAGAGGTGAAGCTCTGTGAAGAGGAAGGAGGAGGGGGCTCTGACCTACCCACTCCGGGTTTTCCAAGAGCACCATTCCGACATACACCTAACCCCGGAGCAATGTGTGAGGTGACTCTGATTCAATAAGGATGTGGTCACAGAGCAGTGTCACCTCCTGTAGAACGTCCTGGAGCCTCACACCACGGTGAGGACGGAACTGTCAGTGGCTGTTCAGGTCACAGTTTCATTGAACCTCTATGTATCTGGATCTTTCAAGGCAATAGCAGGCGTCACAGTGGCGCAGTGGTAAGCACCGCAACCACACCACTCCCGCAACCCGGGTTCAATTCTGGGTACTGCCTGTGCGGAGTTTGCATGTTTTCCCTGTTTTTGCATGGGTTTCCTCCCACATGCCAAAGACTTGCAGGTTGATAGGTAAATTGGCCGTTCACAATTTTCCCTAGTGTAGGTAGGTGGGAAATATAGGGACAGGTGGGGATGTGGTAGGAATATGAGATTAGTGTAGCATTAGTATAAATGGGTGGTTGATGGTCGGCACAGACTCGGTGGGCCGAAGGGCCTGTTTCAGTGCTGTATCTCTAAACTAAACTAAACTGACATAGAGTGGTAGAAATTGATGGAGTCATGGAGTCAAGTACGACACAGAAGGTGGCCATTCTGCCCCTCCGTGTTCAGTCAATCCCAATAACCAGTTCATTCCCCAGATCCCTGCAAGTTTATTTCCTTCAGGTGCCCATCCAGTTTCCTTTTGAAATCATTGATTGTCTTGCCTTCCACCACCCTCATGGGCAGTGAGTTCCAGCTCGTTACCACCCACTGTGTAAAAAAGATCTTCCTTATTTTCCCCCTGCATCTATTACCCAAAACCTTCCATTTGTATCCCCGAGTCCGTGTTTCATCAGTTAATGGAACAGTTTTTCCTTGTCTATCTTATCTAAGCCATCATAATCTTGTACAACTCTATCAAATCTCTCTCAATCCCCTTTACTTCAAGGGAGAACAGCTCCATCTTCTCAAAACTATCCTTGTAACTAACCATCCGCCGCTCCCCCCTCCCATCCCTGGAACTATTCGGGTAAATCTCCTCTGCACCCTCTCAAGTACCTTCACATCCTTCCTGAAGTGTGGTGACCAGAACTGGACACAGTTCTCTAGTTGGGGCCTAACCAAAGCTTTACACATTTTCAGCATAACTTCCCTGATTTTGTATCTTTGCCTCTAATCATGAAGCCCAATATCTGATAAGCTTTGATTAACACTCTCCCAATATGTCCTTCCACCTTCAAAGATCAAGGCATATGGAGCCCCAGGTCCCTCTGTTCCTGCACAATCTTTAGACCTATGCCATTAAGTCTATATTGCTTTCCTATTCTTTCTGCCAAAATGCATCACCTCACACTCCTCTGCATTAAATTCCACCTGCCACTTCTCTGCGCATTCTGCTAGCCTATCTATATCCTGT
Source organism: Heterodontus francisci (assembly GCF_036365525.1). Lineage (NCBI taxonomy): Eukaryota > Metazoa > Chordata > Chondrichthyes > Heterodontiformes > Heterodontidae > Heterodontus > Heterodontus francisci. The sequence continues at coordinate 752,271 of NW_027140293.1, forward strand.
TGTAGGCAGTTTGCATCATCATCACTGTTTACCACACCTCCAAGTATGGTATCATCGGAAAATTTTGTAATTCTAATCTGAATTCCAAGCTCCATCTCATTTATATATAGCAAAAAAAATGAGCTGGTCCCATCACTGACCCTTGGAAAACATCACTGTCTACCGTCCTCCAGTGTGAAAAATAACCGTTTACCACCACTCTGCCCGAAATATCTCTTCTTTGAAGGTAGCTCCTGTTTTCCGGCCAAACGTTGACTCTAATTTATTCGCCCCAGCTCCATTTTTACACCGGTTGACTTGTTGAAGTTGACTTACTCATAGTTAATTATTCTTACTCTGGATTGCTCTTTGTCCTTTCCCATAGTCAACAAAAACCTTATGATACAATGATCACTGTCCCCTAAATGTTCTCCTACTAATACTTAATCCACTTGGGTCCAGCTCATTCTCGAGAACCAGGTCTAGCAGTGCCTCCTTTCTCGTTGGACTAGCAACATACTGTTGTAGAAAAGTTTCCTGCACACACTGTAGTAACTCCTGCCTCCCTCCGCCCTTTACATTACTACTATCCCAGTCCATATTAGGATAATGAATGTTCCCCCATTGTAACTACTCTATAATTCTTGCATCTTTCATTAATTTTCTTGCAGATTTGTTCCTCCACATCCTTCCCATTAGCTGATGGCCTATAGACAACACCAAGCAATGTAAATGCACCTTTTTTGTTCTTTAGCTCTATCCAAATAGATTATGTCCTTCACCCACCCACGCCCCCACCCACCCCCACTCCCACCTCCCATCTCCCCACACATGCCCCCGGGACTTTCACTCTCTCCAGCACTATAATGTTCTCCTTAATCAATACCACCACCCTTACTCCTTTTCTCCCTTTCCTATTTTTTCTGAACACCTTGTATCCAGGAATATTTAACACCCAGTTCTGCCCTTCTTGGAGCCAGATCTCTGTTATAGCCACAGCAACATATTTCCATATGGCAATCTGCACCTGTACCTCACCAGTCTTATTAACCACACTCCGTATTCACATCCATACACATCAACCCTGATGTAAACTTTATTACTTCCTCCCTTCCTCAGACCCCAACTAATAACTTTATAAACCCTACTATAGTGTTATCCATCTCTCCCAGTATTCTGTGCAGTTTAAATTCCTCTCTGATGTTTACCCCTGGTTCCCACACCCCTGTCAATTTAGTGTAAACCCTCTCCAGTCGCACTAACAAAACACCCTGCAAGGAAATTAGTCCAGCTCTGTTCAGGTGCAACCGTCCGGCCGGTACAGATCCCTCATTCTCCAGAACTGGTCCCAGTGTCCAGAAATATAAACCTCACTGCTTCTGCAGCATCCTTCCAGCCACACATACATCTGTGCAATCCTCCTATTTCTGTACTCACTCGCACGGGGTACTGGGAGTACTCCGGAGATTACTGCTTTGAGATGGCTACCTTCTTTCCCAGCGCCCGGAATTCTGACTGCAGGACCACCTTCCACTGTCTGCCCAGCTCATTCGGACCGATGTGGACCACGACTGCTGGCTGTTCACCCCCCACATTTAGGATGCTCTGCAGCCACTCAGTGATATCCTTGACCCTGACACCAGGGAGAAAACACACCATCCTGGATACATGTCTGCGGCCTCAGAAACGCTCGTCTGTTCCCGTGACTATCGAATATCCTGTCACTGTCAACATTCTAGTCTTCCCTGTACACCCTCCCACCCACAGTACAGGTGAGACAGCCAGGGTACCATGGCCTTGTCTCTGGCTGCAGTCCCCAGATGAAACATCACATTCCTCAGTATTGAATACTGGTTGGAGAGTGATATGCACTCTGGGGTCTCCTGTGCTACCTGCCTGATTCTTCCTGACGTCTGGTGATCACCCATTCCCTCTCTCTCTCTCTGCATACCCATAAGCTGTGGGGTGACCACATCTATAAACGTGCTCTCCACAAATCACTCAACCTCACATATACACTGCAGTGACATCCATGGTCCCACCATCTGCAGCTTGTACATCATCCCAGACAGCAGGATGAGGGGGAGGTGGGAGTTAAGAAGGGGCATAAGGCAGGAACATAATGTCATCCTGAATACTCCCGGTGATGCCGGATGCCATGGGCTCTGTCACAGCCGTTCCCATGAGGTGGGGAACCATTTCCTCCCTCAGGCTCAGGGGATGAAGCTATGCCTGGTCCCCGCCGGTTCACTGCTGCTCCCTGTGATTATGGGTCAGCTTGTCCTGCAAGAGAGAGGGCAGAATTTCAGTGATGGTGTTGCACTGTGTTTGGGTGATATGCCTGCCATAGCTGAATAGCTGGTGGTATGTGAAGGCAGTGAGAGGTGGATGTGAGGCTGGTATCAGTGGAAGATATGTAAGGGTGATGTGGAGTATGTGAATGTTGAGTGTGAGTCCTGAGTGTTAGGGACTGCTGATGGGTGAGTGATGGGGGTGTGGTACATTGAGTCGTGTGAGAGGTTGGTGATGTTGGGGTAGGAGATGCCATGTGGTGATGAATTCACTGACATTGACCACCCGTGTGAGTTCATTTAACTTCTTCTGACACTGCTGCCAGGTCCTCGGGGCCAGACTTCTTGCATTGACCTCCCTGGCCACCTGCTCCCATTCCCTTCAAAGTGCGGTTATTGAGAGTCTCCACCCCACCCCACAGAAACATGGCCTCTCTTCTCCTGTCACCCTCCATGACTAAGGCCTCCAGCACCACAACCGTGAACCGCAGAGCCCTGTGCTAGTATTCCATCTACCTTTTCTCCAATTGCAGCATTCACAGTCAGCAGCAGCAGCCTCCTGTGATTCAGTGCAGCTTCCTTTTAAGAGGGACAGACTGTCTTTAAAGGCTGAATCCTGGCTGAAACACGTGCTAGTCTCAGAAACTGTTAAGGCTCCTGTTAAGCGTACAGACAGACAGCAGCGTGGGTCACCCTGGGCGGCCCCTCGACTTAATGGAAATGAAATGTGGAGGCCGCAGAAATTTTGTGTCACCTGCCTCAACTGGCAGATCATGACCCTTCTGCCCAAAAAGCGATGCAAACCCTGTTTTCTCCCTCTTTCGATTTTCCTTTCCCTCTTTCCCCTTTCTCATTCTCTCTCCCTTCACTCTCTGTCTGCTGCTCAAAGAATTAGAGACATATGCAGCACAGAAGGAGGCTATTCGGTCCTTTGTGTTGGTGCTGTTTCTTTGAAAGAGCTGTCTAATTATTACCACTCTCCTTCTTTATCCCAGACTCTTTTTTTCGCCTTTTCCTGTCTTTTTTAAAAATTCCCTTTTGAAAGATATTATTGAATCTACTTCCACCATGTTTTCGGGCAGTGAATTCCAGATCCCAACAACTCGCTGTGAAGGAAAATTCTCCTCATTTCACCTCTGGTTCCTTGTCAATTACATTCAATCTGTGTCTTCTTAATACTGAACTTTCTGACACTGGAAACAGTTTCACATTAATTACTCTCTCAAAACTCTTCATGATTTTGAACTCGATATTAAATCTCCTCTTACCCTTCACTGCTCTAAAGAGAAAAATCCCAGCTTTTCCAATCTCTCCATGTAACTGAATTCCCAGATCCCTGGTACCATATGTTTCAAATTCTGCTATTCCATGTGTCATGTACTGGGATGTGCTGTCGTGTTTTATATAGATTTAACATAACTTCCCAGTTTTGTTTTCTATCCCTCTATTTATAAAGCCCAGGATCTCATATGCTTCATTGCCTGCATTGTTAACTTGTCCTGTGATCGTCAACGATTTACACATAAACTGCCCAGGTCTCTCTCTTCTTTCACTCCCTTTACACTGTCACATGTAGCTTGTGTTGTCTCGCCACAGACATCCTTCTAAAATGTATTACCCCACATCTCTGCTGTGACAATTCAAATTTCAGAAGATTGAAGACATTGTTTTCAGGCCCTGCTCCTAACTTCATTCCCTAGCTACCGACTCTATCCCTCTCCCTGGCAACCGTGTGAGACTAAACCAGACTGTTCACACCTTGGTATCCTATTTGACCCCGAGATGAACATCTGACCACATATGCACACCTTCACTAAAACCGCCTATCTGCACCTAGAAAAGCATAGAAAAATCATAGAATGTTTACAACACAGAAAGAGGCCACTTGGCCCATTGTGTCTCTGCTGTCCAAAAAACGACCTCCACAGCCCAATCCCGCCTTCCAGCATTTGGTCTCTAGCTCTGCAGATTAAATCACTTGAGGTGTAACAGGCACATTTAAAATGAGATGAGGTTTTCAGCCCCTTCTACCATTTCAGAAAGTGAGTTCCAGACCCCTACCCCACCACACCCTGGGTTATTATTTTTCTCATCTCCCCTCTAATTTTTCTACCAATCTTTTAAGTCCATGCCCTGTTGTAACTGATCTCTCTGCTAAGGTGAATAGACCCTTCACCTCCACTATATCCACGGCCCTCAACCTTTTGTACGTTTCAATCAGATTTCCCCTCAGCCTTCTCTGTTCCAAGGAGAACAACCCCAGCCTATCCAATCTTTCTTCATAGTTGCATTTTCCCAGTCCCGGCAACATGTTTGTTAATCTCCTCTGTACCCTCTCTCGTGCAATTACATCCTTTATGTAATGAGGTGACCAGAACTACACTCAGTATTCAAGTTGTGGCCTAACCAATGATTTACGTAGTTCCAGCATAACTTCCCTGCTCTTATATTCTTTACCACAGCGAATAAGGGAAAGCATTCCATATGCCTTCTTAATCACCTTATTGACCTGTCCTGCTACCTTCAGCTATCTGTGGGCATTCACTCAAAGGTCAGTCACTACCTCTACACTTCTCAGTATTCTCCACCCCTCAGGATTTGGTCGTCACTGTCTGGGCCTGCATTTATTGCCCATCCTCATTGCCCTTGAACTGAGTGGCTTGTGAAGCCATTTAAGAGTCCATCACTTTGCTGTGGGTCTGGAGTCACATGTGGCCAGGCCAGGTAAGGACTGCAGATCTCCTTCCCTACAGGGCATTAGTGAACCAGATGGGCTTTTTCAAACAATCGACAATGGTTTCATGGTCACCATTAGAGTAGCTGTTTAATTCCAGAACTATTAATTGATTTCAAATTTCATTATGTGTCATGGTGGGATTCGAATCTACGTCCCCAGAGTGTTAACCTGGGTATGCTGGATTTACAAGTGCAGTGACATTGCCACTACACCACTGTCTCCATTAAATGCTGCTGGAAACATCCCTCCAGTCGCTAAAACGCCTGTCAGCAATTACTCTTTCTTTCCTGCCACTGAGCTAATTTTGCATCCACCTTGCTGCATTTCCCTGGATCCCATGGGATTTTATTTTTAACAAGTCTGCTATGTGGGCCCTTGCCAAAAACCTTGCTAAAATCCAAGTAGACGCATCAACGACATTAACCTCATCTATCGTCCTTGTTACTTCATCAATAAATCATGCAAGTTAGTCAGACACAATCTTGCCTTAACACATCTATGGTGATTATCCCTGATGAACCTGTGCCTTTCTAAGTGACAGTTTACCCTGTCTCTAAGAATAGATTACAATAATTTTCCCACTCTGAGGTTAGACTGACTGGCCTGTAATTATTCGGTCTATTCTTCGCTCCCTTTTTAAACAGTGGTTCAATGTTAGCAGTTCTCCAATCCTCCAGCACCACACCTGTATCCAGTGAGAACTGGAAAATCATGGACATACCTTTGGTTATTCCTTCTGTTGCTTCTTTTAACAACCTGGGGTACATTTCATCACGCCATGGTGATGTATCAACTTTCAATGAGGCTAATTCCATTAGTAATTCCTCTCTGCCTATGTTTATCACATCCAATAATTCACACTCCTCCTCCTTAACTACAATATCTGCACCGTTCCCCTCTTTTGTGAAGACAGTTACAAAGTATTCATTAAGAACCATATCAGTAACTACTGTCCCTACACATAGGTTACATTTTCGGTCATTAATGGGCTCTACTCGCTCCTTAGTTGTCCTCTTAGCCTTAATGTATTGAAAGAAAAAACATACATGGGTTCACCTTGATTTAGTTTGCCAATATTTTTTTATGATCTCTCCTTGCTTTCGTAAATTCCTTTTTGATATTAGCTCTCCACTTTCTATACTCCTCTTGGTTTTCTGTTGTATTGAGTTATCGGTGTGGGACATAAACTTGCCCTTCCTGCTGTATCTTACCCTGTAAGCTCCTTGACATCCATGGGGCTGGGGAATGAGACTGACTTGATTTATCTACAAAGCGCTGGCAGGGACTCGATGAGTTGAAATTTCCCATTCAGCGCCAGAATTGATGATGCCACTATGACGCTATGACATGGGTATTCTAATACAACAACTTTCCTATACTGGGAAAGTTTATAATGGACTGGACAGCATCACCCTGATGAACCCCGTGATGTAAGTGAAATGTTTGATGCCCCAGAACGTGGTTAACAAATGTCCTTCACAAACAGAGTAAATCAGTTCAGCCCAAATCACAATTCTGGATCATTCACAATGGGGAGTAGTTTCACCTGGTTTTCTCTACATAGGACAGCAGCCAGGCTTTTCACTGTGTCCCCCACCTCCATGTGGAAAGTTTTGTCAGGGTTAGGTGAGAGAAGACACGTTGCCTGGGCGACAGCTTTCTTAAATTGTGTTACTGCTACTTACTGCCACTCTTCTGTCCAACTCGGTTAAACCTGGTCATTATCACCATTAGGTTGTTCATAAAGAGGAGTCGCAGTCTCTGCAAATCGAGGGATGAGGGTCCGCTGATACCCTGCCAGGCTGCGGATAGGACACAGGGCAGTCTTGGAGGTGGACATGGGTAGACACTGGATGAGGGTCCACTGATACCCCACCAGCCTGAGGATGGGACACAGGGCAGTCTTTGTGGTGGACAGGGGTAGTCACTGGATGAGGGTCCACTGATACCCCACCAGCCTGAGGATAGGACACCGGGCAGTCTTTGTGGTGGACAGGGATAGACACTGGGTGAGGGTCCACTGATACCCTACCAGCCTGAGGATAGGACACCGGGCACTCTTTGTGGTGGACAGGGATAGACACTGGATGAGGGTCCACTGATACCCCACCAGTCTGAGGATAGGACACCGGGCAGTCTTTGTGGTGGACAGGGGTGGACACTGGATGAGGGTCCACTGATACCCCACCAGTCTGAGGATAGGACACAGGGCAGTCTTTGAGGTAGACAGGGGTAGACACTGGATGAGGGTCCACTGATACCCCACCAGTCTGAGGATAGGACACAGGGCAGTCTTTGAGGTGGACAGGAGTAGACACTGGATGGTCTCGACCTGATGTTGGTCTGGTCAGATGCTGGATGATCCAATCTGGACACCTGGAACGGTGACACGATCTTACACCAGCTGGGCCTTACGTGGATGGTCTATTAGTCCAGCTCCCAAAGTAATTGCAGTAGTTCCTGTAAAAGGGTTAAATGTGTAGACACGGTCTGTGGTGATGTGGAGATCATCGACATGTTAAGGCGAGCAGGAAGACTGTGAAAATCTCAGATGGGCCCGGCCATACATTTGTGGAGAATAGTGGGGTTATTGTGGAACCCCTTGTGACAGACATGTCCAGGGTATCTCTGGTCCTCAGAAGTGAATGTGAATTTAAATTGTTTCTCTACTTTTACTGGGATACTCCAATAAACATTAGAGATGTCCAGGGTGGTGAAGTCAGCCCTGTTGCTGGGAATCCGGGAGAGTAGGGTGGGTGTCTCTCAGACAACCGGGTTCACACAGCGGCGACTGAGTTAAGTTTGTGGTGGTCAATAGACAGTCACCAGCTGCCATCCGGTTTTCTAACCGGCCAAATCGGGAAGTTAATAATGATTGTGTCTTTGTGAACTGCACCCTGGTATAACAATGAACTGATAGTGTCTGGAATATATGATATAATCTCAGCTCGGTAAGAATACAGCTTCATGGAGCATGCAATGGTCAGTTAATTTCTTCAGGTCTGCTCATGTTTCCACAGTCATCGTTATGAGTTGTGAATACACTCAGCACCGACTCGAGAATCACCTGTACCTCAGGGTGATCAGAGGTGTCTGGTTCACACTCCTCTGATATTTTAATCAGGAATATTGAGGTTACACTGGACACCAGAGTAGGGGTATGTTTTAATGTTCTAAAATATACAAATATAGGGATAATCAATTACTGCTGATAACCTTTGAGCACATTACTGCCCAGTAGTCACTGTCCATTATACAGGATCATATAAAAGGGAGGCAGGACTTTGACATGAACTCTTTTCGCTCTCCTACACCACTGTAAGATCTGATCGAGGTTCACAGTTTACCCAAAAGGAGGTCGAAGGGTCACAAGCAGTTTATTGCAAGGAAACTATTGGAAAAACAAATTGGAGGGGCAGGAATAATGTCCACTTGGAGTGGCAGGGATTAATTAGAGATAGTCAGCAGGGCTCTGCCAGGGGGTAATCCTGTCTAACTAACTTGATTAATTTTTTTCGAGGCAATGACTTGATGTGCAGATGAGGGTAAAGCAGTTGATGTAGTCTACATGGACTTTTGTAAGGATTTTGATAGGATCCTGCATGTGAGATTGGTTAAGAAGGAAAGAGCCCATGGGATCCAGGGCAATTTGGCAAATTGCATCCAAAATTGGCTTAGTGGCAAAAGGCAGACCATGCTGGTCGAGGGTTGTTTTTGTGAGTGGAAGCCTGTGACCACTGGTGTGCCACCGGGATCGGTGCTGGGACCCTTACTGTTTGTAGTGTGCATTAATTATTTGGACGTGGATATAGGAGGTATGATCAGTAAGTTCGCAGATGACGCTACAATTGGTTGTGTTGTAAATCCTGAGGAGGAAAGCCTTAGATTACAGAATGATATAGCTGGGCTTGTAAGATGGGTGGCGCATTGGCAAATGGAATTTAATCCTGAGAAGTGTGAGGTGATCTCTTGTGGGAGGACTAACAAGGCAAGGAAATATACAATGGCTGGTAGGACCCTAGGAAGTACAGAGGGTCAGAGGGACCTTAGAGTACTTGTCCCGAAATAACGGAAGGCAGCAGCACAGGTAGATAAGGTGGTTAGGAAGGCATATGGAATACTTGCCTGTACTAGCTGAGGCATGGAATATAAGAGCAGGGAGGTTGTGATGAAGCTGTATAAAACGCTATTTAGGCCACAGCTGGAGTACTGTGTACAGTTCTGGTTGCCACACTATAGGAAGGATGTGATTGCATTGAGAGGGTGCAGAATAGATTCACCAGGATGTTGCCTGGGCTGGAGCATTTCAGCTATGAAGAGAGACTGAAAAGGCGAGGGTTATTTACCTTAGAGCAGAGAAGGCTGAGGGTGTCGTGATTGAGATATACAAAATTCTGAGGGGCATCGATAGGTTAGATAGGAAGAAACCTTCGTTTTCCTCTTAGCTGAGGGGTCAATAACCAGGGGATATTGATTTAAGGTAAGGGGCAGGAGGTTTAGAGGGGATTTGAGGAAAATAATTTTCACCCGGAGGGTGGTTCGCTTCTGGAACCCACTGCCTGAAGAGGTAGTGGAGGCAGGAAACCTTACTACATTTAAGAAGTATCTAGATGAGCACTTGAAACGCCATAGCATACAAGGCTCCAGGCCAAGTGCTGGAACTGGGATTAGAATAGTTAGGTGTTTGATGGCCGGAACAGGCATAGTAGGCCGAAGGGCCTGTTTCGCTGCTGTATTTCTCTACATCTGTATGACTCTATTGAGGAGTAACAGTTCAAATACAGCACAGCATCAGAATAAACATAGTAGACATACGACCTCTGGCAGGTGAGAAAGGCTTTCTGGCAATGGATCAGATGTTGTAAGCTATTATTAAAGACGTTATAGCAGGGCACGTGGAAACATTCAAGGTGATCAGGCAGAGTCAACATGGCTTTGTGAAAGGGAAATGATGTTTAACCAATGTATTGGAGTTCTTTGAAGGAGTAACATGCAGAGTGGATAAAGGGGAACTGATGGATGCACTGAACATAGATTACCAGAAGGCATTTGATAAGGTACCACATCAAACGTCATTGTGGAAAATAAAAACTCATGGTATAGGGGGGTAACATATTGGCATGGATAGAAGATTGGCTAGCTAACAGGAAACAGAGAGTAGGCATATCCGATTGGCAAGATGCTACGAGTGGTGTGCCACAGGGATTATTGCTGGGGCCTGAACTTTTTACAATTTATATAAATGACTTGGATGAATGGACCAAAGGTATGGTTGTAAAATTTGCCAATGACTCAAAGATAGGTAAGATGGTAAGTTCTGAAGAGGACATAGGGCGGCTACAAAGGGATATAGATAGGTTAAGTGTGTGCGCAAAGATATAGCAAATGGAGTATAATGTGAGAAGAGGTGAAATTGTCCATTTTGGCTGGAAGTCTGTTAACTCGAGACTTGACTATTCTAATACACTCCTGGCTGCTCGCCCACATTCTACTCTCTGTAACCTTGTGGTCATCCAAAACTCTGCTGCGATCTTCTAATTTACACCAAATTCAATTCACCCAACATCCCTGTGCTCAGTGACCTACATTGACTCTTGGTCCAGTAACACCTCAATTTTAATATTCTTACTCATGCGATCAAATCCCTCCATGTCCTCACCCCTCTGATTATCCCACTCCCTGATCATTTCCAATATTCGTGAATCTGATTCATCTTAAAGTCTTTTTCGAATTCCTTTTTTAAAGTGAGTTTCTTTCCCTCTGTCTCTCTCCCAAATCACACATTTCATCTCTCCAGCTCCACAGGGGCTGTGAAAGTTTGGATCCATAAAAAGGTGTGAGCTGCACGGCCGGTCACATCCAACACATTGTCCAGGACAGCGAGGCTGGCCAAGGTGCAAGAGTGGGTGTAACATGTGTGTGTCTGTCGCGTGAGGAGGGAATTGAATGTGAGGTCAATCAGCCATTCAGGCAGCTTTGATGTACGCCTTTGAAAGTTGGTCCACCGACCACCTGTTAGTCACTCTCAGCTGAACACACATTCAGCAGCAAGAGGAACCCACTCGAGTGTTATTTAAAAGGACCAGGCATCCGAATTACAGGCGAGGGGCTTTTGACTTACTTCTGCTATTGTAAAGTTAGTGGAGGTGCTGTGGATGGTTTTCTGGAGGTTGTGTTGTGAGCTACTGCAGACATTCTGGGAGGAGAGATGATGTGGTGACCCAACACTGGACGAGGTATGTGGACTGTAGTTACAGTGTCTCTGTGTCTGTAACATGACTAACAAATGGAGCAGAGGCTGCAGAGAGGGGAAGCTCTGTAAAGAGGGAGGAGGGGGGGCTCTGCCCTATCCTCCCCGGGTTTTCCAAGAGCACTTTTCCCACCTACACCTAACCCAGGAGCAGTGTGTGGGAGACTCTGATTCAATATGGAAATGGTCACAGAGCTGTGTCACTTCCTGAAACACGACCTGGAGGCTCACACCAGGGTGAGGACGGAGCTGTCAGTGGCTGTTAAGGTCACAGTTTTATTTAACGTCTATGTATCTGGATCTTTCCAGGCAGGAGCAGGAGACATATCCAACATAGAGTCATAGAGAGGAATGGAGTCATTTACAACACAGAAGGAGGCCATTCACCTCCTCCATGCCAGCTCACTGTGGAACAATCCAGTCATTCCCACTCTCCTGCTCAATCTCTGTATCCTTGCAAGTTCATTTCCTTCAGGTGCCCATCCAGTTTCCTTTTGAAATCATTGATTGTCTCGGCTTCCACCAGCCTCATGGGCAGTGAGTTCGAGCTCATTACCATCCACTGTGTAAAAAAGTTCTTCCTCATATTCCCCCTGTATCTCTTGCCCAAAACCTTCCATCTGTGTCCCCTAGTCTGTGCTTCATCAGTTAATGGGAACAGTTTTTCCTTGTCTATCTTATCTAAACCTGTCAAAATCATGAGGGGTCTGGACAGATTAGGTGGGGAGAAACTGTTCCCATTTGTCAAAGGATCAAAAATTGATGGGCACAGATTTAATGTACTTGTTTAAAGAAAACAATGCGAGCATGAGGAAAACATTTTTGCACAGTGAGTGGTTCGATTCTGGATTGCACTGTCTGAGAGTGCGATGGAGGCAGGTTCACTTCAGGCATTGGAAAGGGAATTATTTCGTGACCTGAAAAGGAATAATGTACAGGGTTATGGGAAATAGACACTAAGTGAATTGCTCACTCAGTGAGCCGGTGCTGATATGATGGGCCGAATGGCCTCCTTCTGTGCTGCAATTAATCTGTGATTTTCTGTGATTCTGTCACAATCTTGCACACTTCTAGTAAATATTCCCGCAATCTTCTTTACCCCAGGGAGAACAATCCCAGTTTTTTCCAGACTAACCTTGTTGCTAAAATCCCCCAACCCTGGAACCATTCTGGTAAATATCCACTGCACCCTCTCAATGGCCCTCACATCCTTCCTAAAGTGTGGTGAACAGAACTGTTCACAATACCCCACTTGGGGCCTAACCAGAGCTGTATACATTTTAAGCATAATTTCCCTGCTTTTGTTCTCTATTCCTCTATTTATGAATCCCGAGGTCTCATATGCTTTGTCATCACTCTCTCAATATGTCCTGCCACCTTCAAAGATTTATACACATCCACACACAGGTCCGTCTGTTCCTGCACACACTGAAGAACTATACCATTCTGTCTGCATCGCCTGACACTATCCCTTCTGCCAAAATTCATCACCTCACACTCCTGTGTATTAAATTCGATCTGCCACTTCTCTGCCCATTCTGCCTTTCTATCCGTGTCCTGTTGCAGGCAGTTTGTATCATCCTCACTGTTTGTCTGTCCTCCAAATTTGGTATCATCGTCAAATTGTGAGACTCCACTGTGAATTCCAAGATCGAAGTCATTTATGTATAGCAAAAAAAAAGCAGAGGTCCTAGCACTGATCCTCGGGGAACACCCATTATCTACCATTCTCCAGTCTGAAAAACAAACATTTCAAACAATTCTCTGTTTTCTGTCCTGAAGCCAATTTTTGATTCAATTGGACACCGACCCTTCAATTTCATGAAGCTCAGTTTTGTTCACGAGCCTTTTATGTGGCACCATATCAAACGCTTTTTAAAAAAACCTTTATAAACAGCATCCACCACATTCCCTTCATCATTGTTATCTGATACATCATCAAACAATTCTATTAGATTAGTAAAGCATGATCTTCCTATTAAAAAAATTCATGCTGACAATCCTTAATTAACTCAAACCTCTATAAGTGTGTGTTGATAGTGTCTTCCCTTGATGATTGTTTCTAAAACCTTACTCACCACTGATGTTAAACTAACTGATCAGTAGTTACGAGGACTGTGTGTTGTCCATTGATAATTCAGTGAGGTGAGGGTGACCATCTATCTCATCATTTTCTCCCTCATCAGGGAGAAGCTGGATGAGAGATCCAGTGGCTTTGTCAGGATAGCGGGATTCCTGATGGTGTAGGTGGCTCTGCGGGGCCTCCATATCAACAGGGAGAGGTACAGGGACTGAACGAACTCTCACTCCATTAATGTACAGTTGGTGTGTGAGCATGTCCACTAACCTCGCAGCAGCCACCATAACTCCATTCTGAAGCAGTCAGCCGGTCCTAACACTTCGGGGCTCCATGCAGAACCAGAATGTGGTTCATCAGAGACAAATAAACCCCCCTCTAGACACGGCTCATGTTTCTACATCCTCAAACCACCCCCACCGCCAACCAACCTCACACAATTAACATGTGCATTATGAGAGCAATGGAGTCACCAGGAACATGGTGGAACAGACCATCGGTGTGATGAAGCAATGTTTCTGATAACTGAACCGCTCGGGGCGAGCCCTCCAGTACACACTGGAGCAGGTGTCAAAGTTCATGGTGTTCTGCTGCACCATTCACATCATCACCATCATGAGGACACAGGCATTGGCATCAGGAATCCGGAGGCTACCTCAGGAGGAGGAGGCAGGAAGGATATTTCTTGGATGCCTTCCAGCCGGACAGGCTGTCGGAGAGACCCTGCTAAGATTCGAGCTCCCATAGGACAACTTCCCTTGCCCTCCATGGATCCCCCATTCTCCACCATTACACCCATCTGACACGCCTCATCACAGCGTCCCCTTGGTCACCATCCTGCTATGAAACAATCAGAATTAATACATTACAGAAGGACCAATTCAGCTTTTCGTGTCTGCACTGGCTCTCTGAATGAACAATTCACCGAATGCCGTTCCCTGCATTCTCCATGTAACCTGCGCACTCTTCCTTCTCAGATTAAAGTCTATTCAGCCTCAGTTGAACCTGCCTCCACCACACTCTCAGGCAGTGCATTCCAGACCCTGTTTCACTGTGTGAAAAAAGCTTTTCCTCATGTCGTCTTTGAACCTTTTACCCATTACTTTAAATCTGTGCCCTCTCGTTCTTGATCCTTTCACGAGTGGGAACAGTTTCTCTCTGTCTACTCCGTCCAGACACATCATGATTTTTGAAACCTCTAATAAATCAACTCTCAGCCTTCTCCAAGGAAAACAGTCCTAACTTCTCCAATCTATCTTCATAACTGCAATTCCTCATCCTGGGTATCATTCTCGTGAATCTTTTCTGCACTCTCTCCAATGCCCTCACGTCTTTCCTCAAGTGTGGTGCCAGAACTGGATGCAATACTCCAGCTGAGGCCGAAGTAGCGTCTTATGCAAGTTCAATATAGCATCCTTGCTCTTGTACTCTATGTCCCTATTAATAAAGCCTAGGGGATTATATGATTTCTTAAATGCTCACTCAACCTGTCCTGCCACCTTCAATGACTTATGCACATATACACCCAGGTCGATCTGATCCTTCACCCCCTTTATTTTACATTGTCTCTCCATGTTCTTCCTACCAAAATGAATCACTTCACGTTTCTCTGCATTGAACTTCATCTGCCACCTGTCTTCCCATTCCAGCAACATTTCAATGTCCTTTTGAAGTTCTTCACTATCCTCCTCACAGTTCACAATGCTTCCAGTTTCATATCATCTGCAAACTTTGAAATTGTTGCCTGTACACCAAGGTCTAGGTCATTAATATATATCAGGAAAAGAAAGGATCCGAACACTGATCCCTGGGGAACTCCACCACAAACCTTCCTCCAGCCTGAAACACATCTATTAACCACTACTCTTTGTTTCCTGTCACTCAGCTAATTTCGTATCCATGTTGCAACCCCCGTCCCTTTTATTCCATGAGCTGCAAGTTTGATCACAGGTCTGTTGTGTGGCACTGTGTTAAAATGTTTTTGCACGCAGTGAGTGGTTAAATGTCTGGAATGCACTGCCTGAGTGTGGTGGAGGCAGGTTCCATTGAAACTGAATAGACTGTTATATGAAAATCCATGTTTACCACATCAACAGCATTACCCTTATCAACTCTCTCTGTTACCACTTCAAAAAACTCCATCAAGTTAGTTAAACATGATTTTCCCTTAAGAAATCCATGCTGGCTTGCTTAATTAACTCGCATATGTCCATGTGATTATTGATTTTGCCCAAAATTATTTTTTCTAGAAGTTTTCCCACCACTGTAGTTAAACTGACTGGCCTGTTGTTGCTGGGTTGATCTTTACACCCTTTTTTGATCAAGGGTGTTACGTTTACAATTCTCCAGTCCTCTGGCATCGCCCCGAGTCCAAGGAAGACTGAAAAATTATGTCCAGTGCCTCTGTGATTTCCACCCTCACTTCCCTCAGTATCCTTGGATACATCCCATCTGGTCCTGGTGTTTTATCCACTTTAAGTCCAGACAGCCTATCTAATACTTCCTCTTTATCAATTTTAAACCCCACTAGTGTCTGACTCACCTCCGCTTTCAATATTGCCTGGGTTGCATCTTAGAACCATAGAAAGTTTATGGCACAGAGAGAGACCACTTGGCCCATCGTGTCTATGCTGTCTGAAAAACGATCCATCCATTCCGATCCTAACTTCCAGCATTTGATTGATTACAGCACTTGAGGTGCCTATCCAGACACCTTTTGAATGAGTTGTGCGTTTCTGCCTCAACTACCCTTTCGGACTGTGAGTTCTAGACTCCCACCACCCGCTGGGTGAAAAATAAAATTCGCAGCTCACTTATAATCTTCCTACCAATCACTTTAAATCTATGCCCCCTTGTCACTGACCTCTTTGCTAAGGGGAATAGACCCTTCACCTCCACTCTAACCAGGCCCCTCAACATTTTGCACATTCCAATCAGATTTCCCCTCAGCCTTCTCTGTTCCAAGGAAAACAAGCTCAGCTTACCCAATCTTTCCTCAAAGCTGCACTTTTCCAGTCCTGGCAACATCCTCATAAATCTCCTCAGTACCCTCTCTAGTGCAATTACATCCTTTCTGTAATGAGGTGACCAGAACTGCACACAGTACTCAGGTTGTGGCCTAAGCAATGAGTATTACTGTTCCAGCATAACCTCCCTACTCTTATATTCTATACCTCGACCAATAAAGGAAAGGATTCCATATCATCTTCCTTGTTAAAGACAGATGCAAAGTATTTATTTAGTACCTCAGCTATGCCCTCTGCCTCCATGTGTAAATCCCATTTCTGGTGCTGAGTCAGCCTCATTCCTCCTTTTACTACCCTTTTTACTATTTATATGTTTGCATAAAACATTGGAATTTTCTTTTATGCTAGCTGCCAGTCTCTTTTCATGCTCTCTCTTTGCTTCTGTTATTTGCTTTTTCACTTCCCCTCTGGACCCTCCATATTTAGCCTGGTTCTCAATAGAATTTTCTACCTGGCCTCTGTCATAAGTTTGAACATCGGTGAATAATATTCTCAACTTTTCGTGCGACCTTCAAAGATCTGTGTGAATACACTCCAAGTTGTTCTGTTCCTGTCTCCTCATTTAAACAATACCCATTTGTTTATATTGCCTTCCCTTACACTTCCTGCAAAAACATATCACTTAAATTACATCTGCCATGTTCCTTCCCATTTCACCAGTCAGTCTCCATCATCCTGAAGTCTGTTACTATCCTTCTCACTGTGTATTAACATTTCCAACTTTTCTGTCATCTGGAAACTTTGACATTATCCCCTCTGTACACAAGCCCATTGCATTAACATACAGCAACAGTAATCCCAACAGTGACCGTGGGGAACCCCACTGTGTACTTCCCTCCAGACTGAACAATAACCATTCTCCACTACTGCCTGCTTTCTGTCACTCAGCTAATTTCCTGCATGCTGCCATTGAAAATAAAAGACTTTCATTGATATAGCGCCTTGAATGACGACTGCATGTCCCAAAGTGATTTACAACAAATGAGGACTTTCTAAAGTGTAGTCACACTTGTAATGTAGGAAACAGAGCAGACAATTTCTGCTCAGCAAGATCCCACAAGCAGCAATGTGATAATGATCAGATCAGTTTTTGTGATGTTGATTGAAGGAGAAATATTGACCAGGACACCGGGAATAATTCCCTTGCTCTGCTTCTACATAGTGCGGTGGGATCTTTACTATCCACCTGAGAGGACAGACTGCAACTTGGTTTAAAGTTTCATTCGATAGACTGCACCTCTGACATGGCAACACACCCTCAGTACTGCACTGCAATGTCAGCATTGATTCTTGTGATCAAGTCCTGCAGTGACACTTGATCCTAGAAGCTTGTGACTGAAAGGGGAGAGAGATACAAACTGAGTCACGGCTGATATTGGTCCTTTAATCTCATGTGTTTCTAATTTGGAAACATGGCTGTTATTAGAAATAGAATTAGAACATGACAGCGCCGTACAGGCCCTTCAGCCCTCGATGTTACGCCGACCTGTGAAACCATCTGAGCTACACTATCCCATTTTCATCCATATGTCTATCCAATGACCACTTAAATGCCCTTAAAGTTGGCGAGTCTACTACTGTTGCAGGCAGGGCGTTCCACGCCCCAACTGCTCTCTGAGTATTGAAACTACCTCTAACATCTGTCCTCTATCTATCACCCCTCAACTTAAAGCTATGTCCCCTCGTGTTTGCCATCAGCATCCGAGGAAAAAGACTCTCACTATCCACCCTATCTAACCCTCTGATTATCTTATATGT
Organism: Heterodontus francisci; assembly: GCF_036365525.1. Taxonomy (NCBI): domain Eukaryota; kingdom Metazoa; phylum Chordata; class Chondrichthyes; order Heterodontiformes; family Heterodontidae; genus Heterodontus; species Heterodontus francisci. Next base: position 770,389 of record NW_027140293.1, read on the forward strand.
CTCTATTAAGTCACCTCTCCTCCTCCTTCTCTCTAACGAAAACAACCCCAAGTCCCTCAGCCTTTCCTCGTAAGACCTTCCCTCCATACCAGGCAACATCCTAGTAAATCTCCTCTGCACCCTTTCCAAAGCTTCCACATCCTTCCCATAATGTGGTGACCAGAACTGCACGCAATACTCCAGGTGCGGCCTCACCAGAGTTTTGTAAAGCTGCAGCATGACCTCGTGGCTCCGAAACTCGATCCCCTTATTAATAAAAGGTAACACACCATATGCCTTCTTAACAGCCCTATTAACCTGGGTAGCAACTTTCAGGGATCTATGTCCCTGGACACCAAGATCTCTCTGTTCATCTGCATTACCAAGAATCTTCCCATTCGCCCAGTACTCTGCATTCCTGTTACTCCTTCCAAAGTGAATCACCTCACACTTTTCCGCATTAAACTCCATTTGCCATCTCTCAGCCCAGCTCTGCAGCCTATCTATGTCCCTCTGTACCCTACAACATCCTTCGGCACTATCCACAACTCTACCGACCTACGTGTCATCCGCAAATTTACTAACCCACCCTTCTACACACTCATCCAGGTCATTTATAAAAGTGACAAACAGCAGTGGCCCGAAAACAGATCCTTGCGGTACACCACTAGTAACTAAACTCCAGGATGAACATTTGCCATCAACCACCACCCTCTGTCTTCTCTCAGCTAGCCAATTTCTGATCCAAAGCTCTAAATCACCTTCAACCCCATACTTCTGTATTTTCTGCAATAGCCTACCGTGGGGAACCTTATCAAACGCCTTACTGAAATCCATATACAGCACATCCACTGCTTTACCCTCATCCACCTGTTTGGTCACCTTTTCGAAAAACTCAATAAGGTTTGTGAGGCACGACCTACCCTTCACAAAACCATGCTGACTATCGCTAATGAACTTATTCTTTTCAAGATGATTATAAATCCTGTCTCTTTTAACCTTTTCCAACATTTTATCCACAACCGAAGTAAGGCTCACAGGTCTATAATTACCAGGGCTGTCTCTACTCCCCGTCTTGAACAAGGGGACAACATTTGCTATCCTCCAGTCTTCCGGCACTAATCCTGTCGACAATGACGACATAAAGATCAAGGACAAAGGCTCTGCAATCTCCTCCCTGGCTTCCCAGAGAATTCTAGGATAAATCCCAACTGGCCCAGGGGACTTATCTATTTTCACACTTTCCAAAATTGCTAGCACCTCCTCCTTGTGAACCTCAAACCCATCTAGCCTAGTAGTCTGAATCTCCGTATTCTCCTCGACAACATTTTCTTTCTCTACTGTAAATACTGACGAAAAATATTCATTTAACGCTTCCCCTATCTCCTCTGATTCCACACACAACTTCCCACTACTATCCTTGATTGGCCCTAATCTAACTCTAGTCATTCTTTTACTCCTGATATACCTATAGAAAGCCTTAGGGTTTTCCTTGATCCTATCCGCCAATAACTTCTCGTGTCCTCTCCTTGCTCTTCTTAGCTCTCCCTTTAGATCCTTCCTGGCTCGCTTGTAACTCTCAAGCGCCCTAACTGAGCCTTCACGCCTCATCCTAACATAAGCCTTCTTCTTCCTCTTGACAAGCGCTTCAACTGCTTTATTAAACCACGGCTCCCTCGCTCGACAACTTCCTCCCTGCCTGACAGGTACATACTTATCAAGGACACGCAGTAGCTGCTCCTTGAATAAGCGCCACATTTTTATTATGCCCATCCCCTGCAGTTTCCTTCCCCATCCTACACATCCTAAATCTTGCCTAATCGCATCATAATTTCCTTTCCCCCAGTTATAATTCTTGCCCTGCGGTATATACCTGTCCCTGCCCATCGCTAAGGTAAACCTAACCGAATTGTGATCACTATCACCAAAGTGCTCACCTACATCTAAATCTAACACCTGGCCGGGTTCATTACCCAGTACCAAATCCAATGTGGCATCACCCCTGGTTGCCCTGTCTACATGCTGTGTCAGAAATCCCTCCTGCACACACTGGACAAAAACTGACCCATCTAAAGGACTCGAAATATAGTATTTCCAGTCAATATTTGGAAAGTTAAAGTCCCCCATAACCACTACCCTGTTACTCTCGCCCCTGTCGAGAATCATCTTCGCTATCCTTTCCTCTACATCTCTTGAACTATTCGGAGGTCTATAGAAGACTCCCAACAGGGTGACCTCTCTCCTGTTTCTTACCTCGGCCCATACTACCTCAGTAGACGAGTCCTCAAACGTCCTTTCTGCCGCTGTAATACTCTCCTTGATTAGCAATGCCACCCCCCCCCCTCTTTTACCATCTTCTCTGTTCTTCCTGAAACATCAAAATCCCGGAACCTGCAACATCCATTCCTGCCCCTGCTCTACCCATGTCTCCGAAATGGCCACTACATCGAGATCCCAGGTACCAACCCATGCTGCAAGCTCACCCACCTTATTCCGGATGCTCCTGGCGTTGAAGTAGACACACTTTAAACCAGGTTCTGACTTGCCAGTGCCCTCTTGCGTCCTGGTCACCTTATCCCTGACCTCACTACTCTCAACATCCTGTACACTGCAACTACAGTTTAGTTTCCCATTCCCCTGCTGAATTAGTTTAAACGCCCCCCCCCCGAAGAGCACTAGCAAATCTCCCCCCCCCCCCCCCCCAGGATATTGGTACCCCTCTGGTTCAGGTGAAGACCATCCTGTTTGTAGAGGTCCCACCTACTCCAGAAAAACCCCAATTATCCAGGAAACCAAAACCCTCCCTCCTACACCATCCCTGCAGCTGCGTGTTCAACTCCTCTCTCTCCCTATTCCTCGCTTCGATATCACGTGGCACGGGTAACAACCCAGAGATAACAACTCTGTTTGTTCTTGCTCTCAGCTTCCACCCTAGCTCCCTGAATTTCTGTCTTTAATCCCCATCTCTCTTCCTACCTGTGTCGTTGTTATGTGGTACTTTCTCAAATGCATGTTGAAAGGATCGGAATATTGTGAAAGTACAGGCAGGAGCAATCATAGAATCATAGAATAGATTAGACTGAATGAGGCAATTCGGCCCATCAAGTCTGTGCTGACCCTTTCAAAGAGCAATCCAGTTAGTCCCACTCCCTGGCTCATTCACTATATTCTTGAATTTCTTTCTGCTTCGGATATTTATCCAATTCCCTTTTGGGATCTATTATTGAATCTGTATCCATCAGCCTATCAGACAGTGCCTCCCAAATCCAAACCACTCAGAAACAAAAATCCTCATATCTGCTTCTTTTATCAATCGCCTTAAATCTGTGTCTCTGGATAACGGCCCCTTGGAAAGTGGAAACAGTTTCTCTTTATTTAATTTATCTGAACCCTTCCTAATGTTAAACACCTCAGTCAAATATCTTCTGAAAGTTCCCTGCTCTAAGCAGAACAACCCCAGCTGCACAACTGTAATCCCTCATGCCTGGACAAATTCTAGTAAAACAGTTCTGTGCCCTCTCTGAAGGCTTCATGTCCTTCCTAAAGTGTGGTTCCCAGTATTCGACACAAGACTCCAGGTGCAGCTGAACTAGTATTTTATATATGTTTCACATAATGTCCTTGCTTTTGTTCTTTTTGCCTCTATTTATAAACCCTAGGATCCCATATATTTATTAACTGTCTAGTTAAACTTTCCTGCCACCTTCAAAGATTTGTGTACAAACACCCCAAGTGTCTCTGTTACTTCACCATCTTTATAGTTACACCATTGAACTTGTATTGTCTCTCCTCATTCATCCTTTCAAGATGTATTACCTCACACTTCTGCAATTCCAATTAAATATTGAGAAGATTGAAGTCATTGTTTTCTGTCTCTGCTCCAAACATTTCCTTGTTACACACTTCATTCCTCTCCTTTGTAAATGTTTGAGACTAACCGAAACTGTTCACATACTTGGTTACATAGTTCACCTTGAGATGCCTTGAGATGAGTTTCCTACCAAATATTCACACCATCAGTAAAACGGCCTATCTCCACCCTTGGTGGAGTTGCATGCTGGTTAAAGAGGAAATGAACGCAATAGTGAGGCAGGATATTAGATCTGACGATGTCGAATATGTATGGGTAGAGTTGACAAACACTAAGGGGCAAAAAACCATGGTGGGGGTTGCATATAGACCCCCAGACTGGAGTGCTGAATTTGGGAATGGCATTGAACAGGAAATTAGAGACGCATGCGCTAAAGGAACATCTGTAATTATGTGTTTCTTGAATCTGCATATAGATTGGGCAAATCAAATCGGTCACAATACATTGTGGAGGAATTCCTGGAGAATATACGGAATGGTTTTCAGCACCAATTCTTTGAGGCACCAACTGGAGAACAGGCCATGCTAGACTGGTTATTGTGTAATGAGAGAGGAATAATTGACAATCTAGTTGTGACAGATCCCTTGGGGATGAACGACCATAATATGATAAAATTCTTCATCATGATGGAGAGTGACCTAATTGATTCTGAGATTAGGGTCGTGAATCTTAATAATGTAAGCTACGAAGGTATGAGGCATGAGCTGTCGATGATACATTGGGAAACGTCACTTAAAGGGATGACCCTGGATAGGCAATGGCAAACATTCAAAGAGTGCATGGATAAACTGCAACAATTGTTCACTCCTGTCTGGCGCAAAAGTAAAACGAAAAAGGGAGCCAAATCATGGCTTACAAGGAGAATTAGAGATAGCATTAGATCCAAGGAAGTGGCATATAAATTTTCCAGGAAAAAACAACAGACCTGAGGATTGGGAGCATTTAAAATTCAGCAAAGGAGCACCAAGGGATTGATTGAGAAGGGGAAAATGGAGTATGAGAGTAAGCTATGGGGAACATAAAAACTGACTGTAAAGGTATGTGAAGCGGAAAATATTGGCGAAGACAAATGTAGGTCCGTTACAGTCAGAAACAGGGGAATGTATTCTGAGAAACAAAGAAATGGCTGACCAACTAAATGCAAACTTTAGTTCTGTCTTCACAAAGGAGGACACAAATATCATACCAGAAATGTTGGTGAATACAGGGTTTAGTGAGAGAGAGGAATTGAAAGAAATCAGTATTAGTGGAGAAATGGTGTTGGGGATGGAGATGGTATTGAAGGCCGATAAATCCCCAGGGCCTAGTAATCTACATCCCAGAGTACATAAGGTTGTGGCCCTAGAAATAGCGGATGCATTGGTGGTCATCCTCCAAGATTCTATAGACTCTGGAACAGTTCCTACAGATTGGAAGGTAGCTAATGTTACCCCACTATTAAAAATGGGAGGTAGAGAGAAAGCAGGGAATTATATACCATTCAGCCTGACATCGGTCGTGGGGAAAATCCTGGAGTCCATTATTAAATATTTTGCAGCAGAGCACTTAGAGAACAGGAGAATCGGGAAGAGTCAGCATGGATTTATGAAAGGGAAATCATGCTTGATAAATCTGCTCGAATTCTTCGAGGATGTAACCAGTCGAGTTGATGTGGGGGAGCCAGTGGGTGTGGTTTATTTGCACTTTCAGAAGGCTCTCGACAAAGTTCCACGTAAGGGTTTAGCATGTAAAATTAAAGTGGACGAGACTGGGGGTAGTGTATTGCGACGGATAGAAAATTGGTTGGCAGACAGGAAACAAAGCATTGGAACATACGGATCTTTTTCTCAATGTCAGCCAGTGATTAGTGGGGTACCGCAGGGATCGGAGCTCGGACCCCAGCTATTCACAATATATATTAATGATTTAGATGAGGAAACTAAATGTAATATCTCCAAATTTGCAGATGATACAAAATTGAGTGCGAGGGTGAGTTGTGAGGAGGATGCAGAGAGGCTTCAGGGTGATTTGGGCAAGTTGAGTGAGTGGGCAAATGCACGGCAGATGCAGTATAATGTGGATAAATGTGAAGTTATCCACTTTACGAGCAAAAACAGGAAGGCAGATTATTATCTGAAAGGCTATAAACTGAGAGAGGGGAATACGCAGCGAGACCTGGGTGTTCTCGTACACCAGTCACTGAAGGTGAGCATGCAGGTGCAACAGGCGGTAGAAAAAGGAGAATGTATGTTGGCCTTCATAGAGACAGGATTCGAGTACAGGAGTAGGGATGTTTTGCTGCAATTATACAGAGCCTTTGTGAGGCCACACTTGGAATATTGTGTGCAGTTTTGGTCTCCTTATCTGAGGAAGGATGTTCTTGCTATTAAGGGAGTGCAGTAGAGTTTTACCAGACTGATTCCTGGGGTGGTAGGACTGTTGTAGGAGGAGAGATTGACTCGGTTAGGACTGTATTCACTGGAATTCAGAAGAGTGAGGAGGGATCTCATCGAAACCTATAACATTCCAACATGACTTGACAGGGTAGATGCAGGAAGGATGTTCCCGATGGTGGGGGACTCCCGAACCACGGTTATAGTCTAAGGATATGGGGTAAAACCTTCAGGACTGAGATGAGGAGACGTTTCTTCATCCAAAGAGTGGTGAGCCTGTGGAAACCTCTCATCACGCCCATATCCAAGGGGGATTGGAAGATTCTGGCCAGTGCCTCGGTTATTTCCACCATTGCTTCCCTCAGCAACCCCCATACATCCCATCCAGACTGGATAAATATTCAACTTTATAGTGGTACTAAAGTGTTGGATTGAAAAGGGTTAACTGAATCTGTTTGTTCCGTGACTGTAATTAATGTCAGTCTCCATGGACCCTAATTGTGTCACTGGACGTTTTCCATCTCCTATTAATAAGGGGATTCTTTCAATGTGTTATTCCACAGTGTCAGTGGGAACATCAGCCCCGGCACTAACAGAGATCAGCTGCTCCAGAGAGATAGAGAGAGGATAGGTTAGAATCTGAGACCAAAAGACTGGAATGTGACAACAATGGGTCAGAATCTGAGAACAATAGATTGGAATGTTCCAACAATGGTTCAGAATCTGAGAACAATAGATGGGAATGTTACAACAATGGACAGGAGTTTATCCTCGGATCTTTACTATCTTTCTACATATTATGATCGGTACTCAATTAACACTCGCATCTATCTCGCACTGAAGATTATTCAATACATTTACTATCCCATCCTGGCTATTATTGGTGCCCCTGGTAAGTCTTTCTATCTAGCTATTAATTCTTTAAACCATGTTTGACTGCATTACTGCTCCTGTAATTTACTCTGCCCATCTTGTGTGCCGTTGTATGCCTGGTGAATATCTCCAGCTATTAGCTCAACAAACCGTTGTGAACTGTATTACAGTTCTTGTCATTTACTCTCTCATCTTTGCTGCTGTTGCTGTCTCTATTTCAGGCCAGGAGATCTGTAAACACTGTTTCACTGAAATACTGTTCTGTAATGTAAATTTTGGGAAGAATGAAGCCAGTGTCATTGGTCTCCATCACAAACTCCATCCCCTATCTGGGAAGCACATACTCCACCCTGCCCAATATCTGAGGCTCAACCAGACAGATTACAACTTCTGTGTTATATTTAAACCTGAGCTGAGTTCATCTCCATATTCTTTCCATCACCAACCCTGCTGAAAACCATCTCTGTGATATCACCCATCTCCACGTCTGCCTCAGCCTCTCTACTGCGTAAACCCTCATCCACATCACAGTTAAATACACAGTTGACAATTCCAATTCCATCTTGGTCACCCTTCCCAGTTATAAACCTCCATAAACCACAGCCCATCCAGAACTCTGCTGCCTGCATCCGATCTCACACCAAATCCCGATCACCAATCACCCCTGTGCTCACTGATCTCCATTGGCTCCCGGTCTGGCAGCACCTTAATTTTAATATTCTCATTCGTGTGTTTGAATCTCTCCATGGCCTCACCCCTCCATTTATTCACTTTCCCCTGTCCATTTCACATAACCTGCAAATCTTTCGACTTCACACTTTTTTCTGTTCTCCTTGTAAAGTGAATTTATTTCCCTCTGTATGTGTCCCGAGCCAGGATTATAGGCTCTGCAGCAAAACTGCTGCTGTCGGTACAGAAGCTGGGATTCATAAAGAGATGTGAATCGCACAGCCGGCCACTTCCAGTGCGGTCTGCACAATATCCCATGCTGGGCGGGGCTCCAGCCCAGTCGTATCATCTATGTGCTGTTAGCGTGGTCTTCACAGCCGGCCACTTCTACTGTGGCCTGCACACTGTCCCAAGCTGGGCAGGGCTCTAGCTCAATTGTACCTTGTATGTGTTGTTCCTTTGAGGGTGGATTTGAAAGTGATGTCAATGTACCATAGCAGCAGCTTTGATGTACCTCTTTGAAACTTGGTCAGTGCATGTCCAATGACCGCCTGTGTTAGTCACTCTCAGTTGAACATACATTCAAAGGATGAATTTGAAAGGACCAGGCATCCAACTGACAGGTGAGGGGCTTTTGACTTACTTCTGCTATTGTAAAGTTAGTGGAGGTGCTGTGGATGGTTTTCTGGAGGTTGTGTTGTGAGCTGCTGCAGACATGCAGGGAGGACAGTAGATTTGGTGACCCAACTCTGCACGAGGTATGGGGACTGTAGTTGCAGTGAAACTGGGTCTGTCACATGACCAACAAATGGAGCAGAGGCTGCAGAGAGGGGAAGCTCTGTAAAGAGGGAGGAGGAGGGGGCTGTGCACTACCCACCCCGGGTTTTCCAAGAGCACTTTTCCTACCTGCCCCTAACGCAGGAGCAGTGTGTGAGATGACTCTGATTCAATAAGGAGGTGGTCACAGAGCTGTGTCACTTCCTGTAACACAACCTGGAGCCTCACACCAGGGTTAGGACGGAGTTGTCAGTGGCCGTTAAGGTCACAGTTTCATTGAACGTCTATGTATTTGGATCGTTCCAGGCAGGAGCAGGAGACATATCCAACATAGAGTGGTAGAAATCGATAGTCATTTACAACACAGAAGGAGGCCATTCAGCCCCTGCATGCCAGCTCTTTTTGGAACAATCCAGTCAGTTCCACTTCCCCGCTCAATTCCCGTATCCCTGCAAGTTCATTCCCTTCAGGTGTCCATCCAGTTTCCTTTTGAAATCATTGATTGTCTCATCTTCCACCACCCTCATGGGCAGTGATTTCCAGCTCATTACCATCCACTGTGTAAAAAGGTTCTTCCTCATATTCCCCCTGTATCTCTTACCCGAAACCTTCCATCTGTCTCCCCTAGTCTGTGTTTCATCAGTTAATGGGAACAGTTTTTCCTTGTCTATCTTATCTAAGTCCATCATAATCATGTACACCTCTATCAAATCTCTCTCAATCTCCAGGAGAACAACTCCATCTTCTCCAAACTCACTTTGTAACTAAACTCCCATCCCTGAAATCATTCTGGTAAGTCTCCTCTGCACCCTTTCAGGGACTTTCACATCCTTCCGACAGTGTGGTGACCAGAACGGTACACAGTTCTCGAGTTGGTCTCTAACCAAAGCTTTATGAAGGGACCGCATAACTTCCCTTATTTTGTATCTTTGCCTCTAATGATGAATCCCAATATCTTATATGATTTGCTAAACACCCTCCTAATATGTCCTGGCACCTTCAAAGATCAATACATATGGAGTCCCAGGTCCCTCTGTTCCTGCACAATCTTTAGAACTGTGTCATTAAGTCTATATTGCCTTCCTTTTCCAACTGACAAAATACATCACATCACACTCCTCTTTATTACATTCTACCTGCCACTTCTCTGTCCATTCTGCTAGCCGATCTATATCATGTTGCAGGTGGTTTGTGACATCCTCCAAGATTGCAATCATCAGAAAAAATGCAAATTCTTCTCTGTATTCCAAGATCCATGTCATTTATATGTAGCAAAAAAAAAGCACAGTGTTCCTCGCACTGACCATTGGGAAACATCACTGTCTACCATCCTCCAGTCTGAAAAACAACCATTTAACACATTTCTCTTTTTTCTGTCATTTGGACAATTTTTGATCCAAATGGATGCTAATCCTGAGCTTCAATTTTGTTAACCAAGCTTTTGTGTGGTTGTTCATCAAACAATTTCATAAAATGCATGCATACAACATCCACCACATTCCCTTCATCAACCTTCTCAGATCATCGAAATAAATTCAATTCGTTCAGTCAAGCATGATCTGCCTTTTTAGAAATCCGTGCTGACAATCCTTAAATAACTCAAACCTCTCCAAGTGTGTGTTGATTTTTCCCTGATTATTGCTTCCAAAACCTGACTCACCAATGATGTTAACCTAACTGAACAGTAGTTGCGAGGCCTGTGTGTTGTCCATTGATAATTCTGGGAGGTGAGGGTAACCATCTATGTCATCATTTTCTCCCTCAGCAGGGAGAAGCAGGATGAGTGATCCCGTAGCTTTGTCAGGATAGCGGGATTCCTGATGACATAGGTGGCTCTGCGGGGCCCCCATGTCATCGGGGAGAGGTACAGGAACTGGAAGCACTCTCACTCCATTAATGTACAGTTGGTGTGTGAGCATGCCCAGTACATCATGTTGGTGAATGTCCACTATCCTGGCAGCAGCAAGGATACCTTCATTCTGAATCAGTCAGCCGGTCCCAATACTCCGGGGCTCCTTGCAGAACCAGAATGTGGCTTCTCGGAGGCGAAGGAAACTCCTCTAGACACAGCTCATGTTTCTGCACCCCCAAATCACATCCCACACCAACCAACCTCACAAAATTACCATGTGTATAATGTGAGCAATGGAGTCACCAGGAACATGGTGGAACAGACCATCGGTGTGATGAAGCAATGCTTCCGATGTCTGAACTGCTCGGGGGTGCCCTCCAGTACACACTGGAGCAGGTGTCCAGGTTCATGGTGTTCTGCTGCATCCTTCATATCATCACCATCATGAGGACACAGGCATTGGCACCAGGAATCTGGAGGATACCTCAGGAGGAGGAGGAGGCAGGGAGGATATTTCCTGGATGCCTTCCAGCCGGACAGGTTGTCGGAGAGTCCCTGCTAAGATACCAGTTCCCATAGGACAACTTCTCTTTCCCGCCATGGATCCCCCATTCTCCACCATTACACCCATCTGAGATGCCCCATCACAGTGTTATTACAGCACAGAAGGAACTATTCAGCTCATAGTGTCTGCACCCGCTCTCCGAATGCACAATTCACCTAATCCCATTCCCTGCCTTCTTCCCGGAACCCTGCACATTCTTCCTTCTCATATACCAGTTTATTCAGCTTTAGCATGTTCATAGATGTGGTCACCACACTGCTGAAGAGCATGCAGGCAGAGAGGGAATGGGTGATCAGCAGGCAGTCAAAAATTATCAGGCAGGTAGTGCCGGAGACCCCTGAGTGCATCTCAGTCTCCAACAGGTATTCAGTTCTGAATACTGAGGGAAGTGATGCTTCACCTGAGGAGAGCAGCCACAGCAAGTCCATGGCACCACGGGTGGCTCAGCTGCAGAAAGGATACAGGGATGACTGGAAGAGCCATAGTGATAGGTGAGTCAATAGTCAGGGCAACAGACAGGCGTTTCTGTGGCCACAGACGTGAATCCAGGATGGGGTGTTGTCTCCCAGGTGCTAGGGTCAAGGATGTCACTCAGCGACTGTAGAGCATCTTGAAGCAGGAGGGGAACAGCCAGAAGTCGTGCTCCACATGGGAACCAACGACAGAGGTAGAAAGCGGGATGTGGTCTTGCAGTCAGAATTTAGGGAGCTAGGGAAGAAATTAGCAAGCAGGACCACAAACACAGTCAAAAAGTAGAATTCTCCAGATTACTCCCAGTGCCAGGTGCAACGTAGTATATAAATAGAAAGATAAGGCAGACGAATCTGTGGCTGGAAAGATGGTGCAGGAGGGAGGGATTCATATTCCTGGGACACTGAAACCGGCTCTGGGGGAGATGGAACCTTTACAGGCCGGACGGGCTGCACGTGAACAGAGCCAGGACTGGGTTCCTTGCGGAACGTTTTGCGAGTACTGTTGGGTAGGGTTTAAACTAGTTTAGCAGGGAGGTGGGGGACCTGAGGGTAGACTTAGCTGGGACAAAATCAGAAATGAAAATGGAAGGTGGCAAATTAATGGATGAGTCTAGAAGACAGAGGAAATGAGGGTGAGAAAATGAAAAAAAGGGTTTGGCAGTGCTCAAGGCTATCTGTTTCAATGTATGGAGTGCTGCAAATAAAGCAGATGAGCGGAGGGGAAAGATAGACATGTGGCAGTATGATATCATAGTTGTTACAGAAACTTGGCTTAAGGGTGGACAGGAATGGCAGCTCAACGTTCCTGGTTATCAGGTTTTTAGATGCGATAGGGAGGGGGTTAAGAAAGGAGGGGAATGGCAATTCTGGTCAAGGAATCTTTTGCAGCTGTGAGGAGGGATGATATGTTGGAAGGTTCATCAAGTGAGGCCATATCGATTCAGCGAAGGGACCATAAAGGGGCAATCTCACTGCTGGGAGAGTGATCTCGACAGCCAAATAGTCAGAGGTTGATAGAGGAGCAGATAAGTAGGCAAGTCTCTGAGAAGTGCAAGAACAATAGGGCAGTAATAGTAGGTTATTTTAATCACCCCGATGTTAACGAGGATAATTTTAGTATGAAAAGAATTGAGGGAGCAGCATTCTTGAGGTGCATTCAGGACAACATTTTTGTCCAGCATGCAGAAAGTCCAACAGGAGAGGGTGCAGTTTTAGATTTTGTTTTAGGAAATGACGACGGGCAGGTGTATGGAGTGTCAGGGGAGAGCATTTTGGTGGGAGTGATCATAATTCAGTCAGTTATAACATAACTATGGAAACGTACAGACATAGAATAGGATTTAGAGTTCTCAATTGGTGCAAGGCCAATTTTACTAAACCGAGGAGCGTAAGTGGACTGGAAACAGCGACTTGAAGGTAAATCAGTCTCAGAGCACTGGGAGGCATTCAAAGTGGAGATTCAAGGGGTTCAGTGTAAACATGTTCCCACAAAGAAAAAGGGTGAGGCGGCCAAATCTAGAGTCCCATGGATGTCAAAGAGCCTATATTGTAAGATAAAACAGAAAAGGGAAGCATACATCCGACACTGAGAACTCAATACTACAGAAAGTTGAGAGGACTTTAGAAAGTGGAAGGATTAAATCAAAAAGGAAATTAGGACAGCAAAGAGAGAGCATGAAAGAATATTGGCAAGCAAAGTCAAGGTGAACCCAAAGATGTTTTCTCAATACATTAAGTGTAAGAGGCTAACTAAGGGGAGAGTAGGGCCCATAATAGACCAAAAAGGTAACCTATGTGTAGGGGTGGAAGATATTGGTATGGTTTTATTGAATACATTTAGTGTCTTCAGAAAAGAGGGGGGATGCAGATATTGTAGTTAAGGAGGAAGAGTGTGAATTATTGAATGTGATCAACATACTGAGAGAGGAAGCGTTAATGGGATTAGTATCCTTGAAAGTTGATAAATCACCTGATCCAATTGAAATGTGTCCCAGGTTGCTACAAGAAGCAACAGAGGAAATAGCAAAGGGTCTGACTATCAGTTTCCAGTCCTCACTGGATACAGTATGTGGTGCCGGAGTATTGGAGAATTGCTGACGTTGGACCTCTGTTTAAAAAGGGAGTGAAGGATAGTCTGAATAATTACAGGCCTGTCAGTCTAACCGCAGTAGTGGGAAAATGATTGGAATCTATTCTGAGAGACAGGGTAAACTGTCACTGAGACAGGCACAGGTTAATCAAGGATAGTCAGCATGAATTTGTTAAGGGAAGAGCTTGTTTGACCAACCTGATCGAATTTTTCGAAGATGTAACAAGGGATATCGATGAAAGTAGTGCAGTTGATGTGGTTTACATGGATTTCAGCAAGGCTTTTGACAAGATCCCACATGACAGACTGGTTCAAAAAGAAAATTCCATGTAATCCAGGGAAATGCAGCGAGGTGGATAAAAAATTGGTTCAGTGGCAGGAAACAAAGGGTAATTGTTGACGGGCGTTTTTGCAACTGGAGGGCTGTTTCCAGTGGTATTCCAGAGGGCTGAGTACTGAATCTCCTGCTTTTTGTGGTGTATATTAACGATTTCGACATAAATGTAGGGGGCATGATCAAGAAATCTACGGATGACACAAAGATCGGCCGTGTGGTAGATAGCGAGAAGGATAGCTGTAGACTGCAGTAAGTTATTGGCGGTCTGGACAGATGGGCAGAAAAATGGCAAATGGAATTCAACTTGGAGAAGTGTGAGGTGATGCAATTGGGGAGCTCAAATAAGACAAAGGAATACACGATTACTGGGAAAATACTGAGAAGTGTGGAGGAAGTGAGGGACCTTGGAGTCAATGTCCACAGATCCCTGAAGATAGCAGGACAGGTCAATAAGGTGGTTAAGAAGGCATATGAATCCTTGCCCTTATTAGCCGAGGTACAGAATATAAGAGCAGGGAAGTTATGCTGGAACTGTATAAATCATTGGTTAGACCACTACTTGAGTACTGTGTTCAGTTCTGGCAACAACATTACAGAAAGGATGCAATTGCACTAGTGAGGGTACAGAGGAGATTTACGAGGATGTTGCCAGGACTGAAATAATGCAGTTATGAGGAAAGATTGGATAGGCTGGGGTTGTTCTCCTTGGAACAGAGAAGGCTGAGAGGAGAGCTGATTGAAATGTACAAAATTGTGAGTGGCCTGGATTGACTGGAGGTGAAGGGTCTATTCACCTGAGCAGAGAGGTAAGTGATTGGTAGAAAGATCAGAGGGGAGATGAGGAAAAACTTGTACAACCAGAAATACAAAATTGGCTCAGTGGCAGTAAACAAAGGGTAATTGTTGAAGGGTATTTTAGTGACTGGAGCACTGTTTCCCGTGGTGTTCCAGAGGGCTCAGTACTGGGTCCCCGGCTTTTAGTGACGGTCTGGAACCCACTGTCGGCAAGGATGTTTGAGGCAGAAACCCTCTAATCATTAAAAAGCAGTCTGAATATGCACCTCAAGTATAATAATCTGTAGGGCTATGGATCAAATGCTGGAAGGTGGGATTCGAATAGGTGGATCATTTTTCGGCTGGTACAGACACGATGGGCCAAGTGGCCTCTTTCTGTCCCTTAAGGTTTCTACTAGTCTATCATTCTATAACATGAAACACGCTATCCTCATTAACACTCACAGTTATATCAAGAAACCCTATCAAGATTATAAGAAACGATTTTCCATTAACCTATCCGTGCTGCTTGTCATTTATTATCCCATGATTTTACAAGCAAGATATATTTTTATGTCAGGCTGCTGCTTGACTAGTCTGTGGGACAGCTCTCCCAACTTTGGCACAAGCCCCCAGATGTTAGTAAGGAGGACATTGGAGGGTCGACAGGGCTGGGTTTGTCCGTGTCGTTTCCGGTGCCTTGGTCGATGCTGGGTAGTCCATCCGGTGTCATTCCTTTTTATTGACTTCATAGTAGTTAGATACAACTGAGTGGCTTGCTAGCCCATTTCAGAAGGCATGTGAAAGCCAACCACATTGATTTGGTCTGGAGTCATATGTAGGCCACCAGGTAAGGGCAGCAGATTTCCTTCCCTAAAGAACATTAGTGAACCTTATGTTTCACTGGAGAGTTTCCATCTTCTATCACTCTCATATCCAAGGATGACTGAAAGATTCTGGCCAGTGTCTCTGCTGCTTCCACCATACCTTCCCTCAGCAACCCTCATTCATCCCATCCAGACCAGGCAAATGTTCAACTTTGTTATTGTACAAAAAGTGTGGAATTGAAAGGGGTTAACAGAACCTGTTTGTTCAGTGACTGTATTTAATGTTAGTCTCCATGGACCCAAATTGTGTCACTGGAGTGTTTTCAACTTCTATTAATAAGGGGCTCCTTTCAATGTGCTATTCCATGGTATCAGCA
The DNA here is from genome assembly GCF_036365525.1 of Heterodontus francisci. Classification (NCBI taxonomy): domain Eukaryota; kingdom Metazoa; phylum Chordata; class Chondrichthyes; order Heterodontiformes; family Heterodontidae; genus Heterodontus; species Heterodontus francisci. Next base: position 786,224 of record NW_027140293.1, read on the forward strand.
GCAGCATCGCCTCCGGCACTAACAGAGATCAGTGGCTTCAGACAGAGGGAGAGGATAGATCAGAATCCGAGAACAATAGATTGGAATGTTACAACAATGGGTCAGAATCCGAGAACAATAGATTGGAATGTTACAACAATGGATCAGAATCTGAGAACAATAAATTGGAATGTTACAACAATGGGTCAGAATCTGAGAACAATAGATTGGAATGTTACAACAATGGGTCAGAATCTGAGAACAATAGATTGGAATGTTACAACAATGGACAGGAGTTTATCCTCTTCGTTTGATCTGGTTACTGCAGATTATTATTGGATGACATTAGAATTGCGGATCTATTATGCACTGAGGATGATTCAATTTATTTACTATCCCATACTCGCTATTATTGGTGTCCCTGGTAAGTCTCCATCTGCAACTATTGGATTCAGAAAACATATTTCACTGATTTAATGTTCTTGTCATTTAAATCATGAGAAGACTGAATTCATTGTCTTCAGTTTTTGTCACATACTCTATTCCCTATCCACGGTCTGCATCCCCCTCACTGACCGTTGTCTGAGGCTGAACCAGGAAGTTTACAATCTCTGGTACCTGTTTAATGCTGAGCTGAGTTCATCCCCATATTCTCGCGATACCCAACCCTGCCTATTGTTACGGCCAGGTGAGGATGGGTCACAGTCGCTCGTCTTATTTGACCACAACTCTGTTTGTTCTTTTTAACCAGTGGATGTGCGAACCCTCTCATTGAGTATTTGACCTTTTACCTTTGGAGTGATTGTGAAGGACCTGATCGGGCAGGTTCTCTTGAGTTTAAACAGGAAAGAGGTAAGTTTATTATACTTAACAATGTCAACCCGATCTCAATAAAATCATAAAAAATACACCACACATTTACGCACACATTCGTACGAGAATTACACAGAAATAGATTACAGAGTGAGAAGATGGGAGTCCGGCATAAATAGAAAAATAAAATACTCATTCTGTGATGTTGGATGACACGGCGTCTTCCGGCTGCAGTTGTATTCTTGAAGTCTTTGGCTGGTCGAAGCACCCTTTGTGACTGGCCCACGTGGCTCAGGGATTTCTTTGAGGCAGACTTGTAGGTGGCTTTCTTTCCCTGCTGTCTCTGTCTGTAGTAATCTGTCGGCTTGGAGGGACCACAGTCGCATGTGGTATTCAAACTTGTGACGTTATCTGGAGAGAGAGAGACGGGGGGGACACAGCCCTTCTGATTCTGCACAGTTTGAATCACTGGCTTGTCTGTCTTTGTCCAGGGGAAACTCCCAACTTTCACATAGATGGACAGAAGGCCTCATGACTGTCTCAGTGCATTCGCTGGAACCTGATAATGAGATTCAAAGTTAGAAACTTCTGTCACCCCGGGGCTCAGGATGCCAGTATTTATAATTGTAGGAGTTTGCTCTTTCAAAGTCAATATGTCAGGATGCCCTTGTATGCCGTGTTAATGAAAGTAATTTAAGGTAATTCAATCACTAGAGCAAGCCAATGATACAGATCGAGACTCAGCAGACATGTGTCTCCCGTTGGTGGCCTATGAATGTGAAAAGGTGTTTCAGATGCCAATTGCGGTGGGCATCTTGGCTGCCAGTTTTGTCAAGGTTAACTGTGGGATTTCTTTTTTCATTAAAGGTTTATTGCAAGTTTCAAATCGGTGAATTAAAATTCCTCATTGGGCATATGGTGTTATCTTGACACCACCACAGCACACTGAAAGAAATGTGATAATAGGAACATTTCATTACAGAATTGTGGGAAGAAATAGAAGGAAATACACATTCATTCTCAATAATCACTTCTCAAATTCACACATGAATCTTGGAATTACTGCAGCTGTCATTGTCTGTTACAGTTGTGCTGATTTAATTGTTTTGGAGTTTTGTCTGGGATGGTTATGTGTCGGGTTCGACCCTGGACATTGCATCAGCGATTACATAGGTTTTTTTTCTCTCCTGCAATGTAGCTTTAACTATTCAGGTTCCTGCACCTTGATGATCTTTCTCCCTGTGAGGTGTCTGAGATTTCCTGTGGACCTTTGTTCTTGCTGAGCACGGCTTTGAAATTTATTTATTTAGAGGTACAGCACTGAAACAGGCCTTTCGGCCCACCAAGTCTCTGCCGACCATCAACCACCCATTTATACTAATCCTACATGAATCCCATATTCCTACCACATCCCCACCTTCCCCTGCCACCTACCTATACTAGGGGCAATTTATAATGGCCAATTTACCTATCAACCTGCAAGTCTTTGGCTGTGTGAGGAAACCGGAGCACCCGACAAAAACCCACGTGGTCAAAGGGAGAACTTGCAAACTCTACACGGGCAATACCGAGAATCGAACCTGGGTCACAGGAGCTATGAGGTTGTAGCGCTAATCACTGCACAACCTTGCAGCCCCAAGTTGCAGGGTTTGATTAGCTTTGGGTTTGGGATCTGATCATTGGGTTCTTCAGTGGGTAGATCCACACTGACCTTACTTTTAACTTTCTGCTGAGGTACGCAAGTGCTGTTCACTTTAGGGCAATTTCCCTTCCCTTTTCTCTTCACTATGAGGAGGATATTTTTCCTAATCTGCCCTATTTCCTCTGGGACAGTAGTGTTCGCCAGTGTCGGTCCAGCTTTCACTGAACTTTCCAGCGGCACTTTGACTAGTTCAGACATCTCCCTTACCATTGGCATGCCTTTTTGGGAACTTTCTTTGTCCCTCCACGTTTCTGTAAATGTTGTTCGCAGCCTTTTTATGGTCCCTGTTTGACCTGCATTTAAGGAGGAGAGTGAGTGGTCTAATTTCTCTAACATTTCAGGGTTGGCTAATCGGAGAATAGGGGGTTCCAATTGGTAATCCTCCTGGCCCTCCTCCAACCTGTCCTCACTGTCCTTTTGAATCCTTCCCTCCTGACTGTCTGACAGATCTGTACTTGTCTGTCCCCTCCACAGACTTGATTTTTTGCCTTTGCTCTGGGGAGTCAATTATATAATTTACCCGCTATTCTTTTTGTCACTCGATATGGACCACTGAAACGGGATTTCAGGGGTAGACCCTCTATTGGGAGTAATAACAATACATGGTCTCTGGGTGGAAATGTTCTCGCCTTGCCATTTTTTCCTGCTTACCTTCTCATGGCTGCCTGGGGGTCTTTGGTTGTTCCTGAGTCATTGCACAGGCTCCCGTGAGCCGATCCCAGAGCATGGAAATGTATTCTAACATGGAAGACTCATCCCTGTGTCCGAAAAACTTCTTGAATCATTTAAGCAGAGCTCTCACCTCGTGTCCATAAATTAATTCAAAGAGGCTAAAGCCAGTGGAAGCATTGAATAAGTCCCTGGTAACCAACAGGTGAAATCCTAGCCCTTTGTCCCAGTCATGGGGTTACTCATAGCAGTATGGCCTGTTCATTGTCTTTAGGGTCTGGTGGTAACGCTCCAAAGCCCCTTGTGACTGTGGGTGGTAGGCTAAGGACCTTAGCTGGGTTATGTCCAGATTGCCCATGACCTTTTCAAAAATAATGGACATAAAATGTGTGCCCTGATCCAACTGGATCTCAGCAGGCAGCCCATTATCGGGTAAAGAATTGGGTTAGCCCCTCCACCACTACCTTGGCAGAGATAGCCCTTTCTGAGAATGGCCTCTGGGAATCAGGTCACCACATCCATAATGGTGAGAAGATACTGGTAGTCCCGTTTTGTTTTCAGCAGGTGTCCCACACAATCCACCAGCACTCTGCGGAAGGGTTCCCCAAAAGCTGGTAGATGAATTTGGGTGCAGATTTTATTGCAGGTTGGGGCTTCCCCACCACCTAGCGCATGTGACTAGTTTTACAGAACTCCACCACATCTTTGAGGAGTTGTGGCCAGTCAAAATGCTGTCTTATGCGGCTTCGATTTTTCATACACTGACATGTCCAGTCATTGGAAGTTTGTCGGCCATTCTTAATATTTCTTTAAGGGACCTCAGCGGCACCACTATCTGGTGAACCACTGTCCTCTCTTCATCCGCAGGTCTGTGAGGAGGTCTCCACTTCCTCATCAGCACCTCGTTCCTTAAATAGTAGCACTCTGCAATTCCCTCTGCTTCAGTTTTGGTTTGGACAGTCTGTGCTATTTTTTAACACTGAGTCGGGATATTGAGCCTCAACTAAGGAAGATCTGTTTAGCAAATCCTTTCTGTTCTCTAACTTCCCAAAGAAGGTTGCAGACAGCCAGGCAGTCGGGTCATCCATCTACAGTGTCAGTTCAGGGATTGTTTGGCCGTGGACCGTGTCACCACACAATCAGGGAGAATGTCAGGGGCCTTCTCCTGTAACTGCTCTGTCTCCCTGCGTTATTTTAGTCTCTCGAGAACTACCGGGGAAGCTGGCACCTTTTCCCCTGTCAGATCATTACCCAGGAGCAGGTCGACCCATCCATCGGTAAACTAGGTATAATCCCCTTGGTTACCGGTCCTGAAACTGGGTCACACTCCAAATGCAGTCGTTATAAAGGTATGGACATATACTGTCTTCCGATACAATTCACTAACTCTTTAGCATTCACTGCACTATCGAAGAAAGGTCATTCCTTTTCCCAGCAGAAGGGATTGGGTGGCCCCTGTATCCCTTAGTATGACTTTGGGCTTGCTTGCCTCACTCAAGGTGGATGGGGTCACTTTTCCTTGGGATTATAATTCCTGGTAACTCTCAGGGATTTTGTTAAGATTTCCTGCACTCTCAGTGGTAGGTTTACTGGGTCTGACTGCCACAGTTAAAGGCACAGCCTGATCTGCTGTGATTTCCATCAGGGCCCGTTTTCCTGCACTGATCTGGTGGACATTTAAAAAAAAATATTCATTCACAGAATGTGGGCGTGGCTGGCCAGGCCAGCATTTATTGCCCAACCCTAATCGCCCTTGCCAAGGTGGTGGTGAGCTGCCTGCTTGAACCGCAGTAGTCCATATGGGGTAGGTATACCCACAGTGCTATTGGGAAGGGAGTTCCAGGATTTTGACCCAGCGACAGTGAAGGAACGACGATAAAGTTCAAAGTCAGGATGGTGTGTGACTTGTAGGGGAACTTGCAGATGGTGGTGTTCCCATGTATTTGCTGCCCTTGTCCTTCTAGTTGGTAGAGGTCGCGGGTTTGGAAGGTGCTGTCTAAGGAGCCTTGGTGCATTGCTGCAGTGCATCTTGTAGATGGTACACACTGCTGCCATTGTGCGTCGGTTGTGGAGGGAGTGAATGTTTGTAGATGGGGTGCCAATCAAGCGGGCTGCTTTGTCCTGGATGGTGTTAAGCGTCTTGAGTGTTGTTGGAGCTGCACCCATCCAGGCAAGTGGAGAGTATTCCATCACACTCCTAACTTGTGCCTTGTCGATTGTGGACAGGCTTTGGGGAGTCAGGAGGTGAGTTACTCGCCTCAGGATTCCTAGCCTCTGACCTGCTCTTGTAGCCACGGTATTTATATGGCTACTCCAGTTCGGCTCCTGGTCAATGGCAGCCCCTAGGATGTTGATAGTGGGGGATTCAGCGATGGTAATGCTGTTGAATGTCAAGGACAGATGGTTAGATTCTCTCTTCTTGGAGATGCTCATTGCCTGGCACTTGTGTGGCGCGAATGCTACTTTCCACTTATCAGCCCGAGCCTGGATATTTTCCAGGTCTTGCTGCATTTCTACACAGACTGCTTCAGTATCTGAGGAGTCGCGAATGGTGCTGAACATTGTGCAATCATCAACGAACATCCCCACTTCTGACCTCATGATTGAAGGAAGGTCATTGATGAAGCAGCTGAAGATGGTTGGGCCCAGGACAGTACCCTGAGGTAATCCTGCAGTGATGTCCTGAAGCTCAGCTGATTGACCTCCAACAACCACAATCATCTTCCTTTGCGCTAGGTATGACTCCAGCCAGCGGAGGGTTTTCCCCCTGATTCCCATTGCCCTCAGTTTTGCTAGGGCTCCTTGATGCCAGACTCGGACAAATGCTTCATTGATGTCAAGGGCAGTCACTCTCACTTCACCTCTTGAGTTCAGCTCTTTTGTCCATTTTTGAACCAAGGCTGTATTGAGATCAGGATGAGTGGCCCTGTTGGAACCCAAACTGAGCATCACTGAGCAGGTTGTTGCTAAGCAAGTGTCGTTTGATGGCACTGTTGATGACACCTTCCATCACTTTACTGATGATTGAGAGGAGGCTAATGGGGCGGTAGTTGGCCGGGTAGGATTGGTCCTGTTTTTTGTGTACAGGACATACCTGGGTAATTTTCCACATTGCAGGGTAGATGCCAGTGTTGTAGCTGTACTGGAACAGCTTGGCTAGGGCCGCAGCAAGTTCTGGAGCACAGGTCTTCAGTACTATTGCCGGAATATTGTCAGGCCCCATAGCTTTTTCAGTATCCATTTGCTGCAGTCGTTTCTGGATATCACGCGGAGTGAATCGAATTGGCTAAAGTTTGGCATCTGTGATGCTGGGGACTTCAGGAGGAGGCCGAGATGGATCAACTCGGCACTTCTGGCTGAAGATTGTTGCAAATGCTTCAGCCTTATCTTTTGCACTGATGTGCTGGGCTCCCCCATCATTGAGGATGGGGATATTTGTGGAGCCACCTCCTCCAGTTAGTTGTTTAATTGTCCACCACCATTCACGGCTGGATGTGGCAGGACTGCAGAGCTGAGATCGGATCCGTTGTTTATGGGATCGCTTAGCTCTACGCAGTTTGGCATGCAAGTTGTCCTGGGTTGTAGCTTCACCAGGTTGACACCTCATTTTGAGGTATGCCTGGTGCTGCTCCTGGCATGCCCTCCTGCACTCTTCATTGAACTAGGGTTGGTATCCTGGCTTGATGGTAATGGTAGAGTAGGGGATATGCCGGGCCATGAGGTTACATATTGTGGTTGAGTACAATTCTGCTGCTGCTGATAGCCCACAGCGCCTCATGGATGCCCAGTTTTGCATTGCTAGATCTGTTGGAAATCTGTCCCATTTAGCACGGTGATAGTGCCACACAACACAATGGACGGTATCCTCAATCTGAAGGCGGGACTTCGTCTCCACAAGGACTATGCAGTGGTCACTCCTACCAATACTGTCATGGACAGATGCATCTGCGGCAGGCGGATCGGTGAGGACGAGGTCAAGTATGTTGTTCCCTCGTGTTGGTTCCCCCACCACCTGCCGCAGCCCCAGTCTAGCAGCTGTGTCCTTTAGGACTCGGCCAGCTTGGTCAGTAGTGGTGCGACCGAGCCACTCATGGTGATGGACAATGAAGTCCCCCACCCAGAGTACATTTTGTGCCCTTGCTACCCTCAGTGCTTCTTACAAGTGGTGTTCAACATGGAGGAGTACTGAGTCATTAGCTGAGGAGGGCGGTAGGTGGTAATCAGGACTCTCATTAATCTTACAGGTTTTCCCGACACTTCCACCAGTCAGCATGACGGTGATCTGCCTCATTACAATGGAAACACACATGGCTTCGGCTGTTACTCCTGCTCTCAGTACCGTCCTATTTGGCCTGAGGAAGGGCTCCCGTGTGTCCAGCTTTTCCTTCTTGCCCATGGCTGTTCAGGGTCCGATCAGCCTCCCACCTTTTATTCTCGGGTCTTTGGGGTTACTAGGGAAGGGTTTCCCTTTGGGGCTAAGGCCTTGTATACAAGGGAAAATTCATCAGCCAGAAGTGCAACCTGCCTGGCTCTTTGAACCTTCTGTTCCTCTGTGTGTGTTTTAATGGGAGGGAGAGCGAGTTTGTGAACTCTTCGAGATGGATCACTGCTCTGAGATTTATATATGTGGGCTGTATCCTGATCTTCTGTATCCACTGGTCAAAAGTAAGCACCAAAACAGACTGGAAATCTTCTATTGGTTCATAAAATGGTAATGTTTAGCTTAGACAAATGTAGGGCCATTACAGGCAGAGTCAGGAGAATCTATAATGGGGAATTGAGAAATGACAGAGAAGTGAAATGTGATTAGCACCGCAGCCTCTAAGCTCCAGCGACCCAGGTTCAATTCTGGGTACTGCCTGTGTGGAGTTTGCAAGTTCTTCCTGCATCTACGTGGGATTTCTCCGGGTGCTCAGGTTTCCTCCCACAGCCAAAAGACTTGCAGGTTGGTAGGTTAGTTGACCATTATAAATTGCCCTTAGTATAGGTAGGTGGTAGGGAAATATCGGGACAGGTGGGGATGTGGTAGGAATATGGGATTAGTGTAGTATAAAATGAGAGGTTGATGGTCGGCATAGACTCGGTGGGCCGAAGGGCCTGTTTCAGTGCTGTATCTCTAAACTAAACAAAAAAATATTTTGTGTCTGTCTTCACTGAAGAAGATACAAGAAATCTCCCAGAATTAGAGATCCAAGGGATTGGGAGAATGAAGAATTGAAGGAAATTGGTATTAGTGAGAAGTTTGTATTGGAGACATTAGTAGGGCTGATGTTTGACAATTATCCAGGATCTGATATTCTATATCCCAGAGTGTTGAAGGAAGTAGTAATGGAGATTGTTCATGCATTGGCGGTCATCGTTCAAAATTCTATCACTTCCGGAACGCTTCCTGCAGATTGGAAGGTAGCAAATCTCATCCCACTGTTTAAGAAGGGAGGGAAAGAGAAAATTGGGAACAACAACCACCCATTTATGCTAACACTACAGTAATACCATATTCCCTACCACCTACCTACACTAGGGGTAATTTATAATGGCTAATTTATCTATCACCTGCAAGTCTTTGGCTGTGGGAGGAAACCGGAGCACCCGGCGAAAACCCACGTGGTTAGCATTTCATCAGTACTAGGGAACATGTTAGAATCTATTCTAAATTATGCGATAAATAGATCTGATTGGGCAGAGTCAACATGGATTTATGAATGGGAAATCATGCTTGATGAACCTGTTGGTTTTTATTTTTTGGATGTCACGAACAAAATAGAGAAGGGGAGTCGGTGGATTTTCAGAAAGCTTTTGATAAAGTGCCCCACAGTATGTTGGTCAGCAAAATTAAAGAACATGGGATCGGAGGTAATATACTGACTAGCAGTAAGGATTGGTAAACAGGCAGGAAACAGAGAGCAGGAATAAATGGGCCATTCTTGCTTTGGCAGGCTGTGACTAATGGAGTCCCGCAGGGATCTGTGCTTGGGCCCCAGCTGTTCACAATATCTATCAATGATTTGGATATTGGGACCAAAGTAATATTTCAAGTTCGCAGATGACACAAAACTAGGTGGAAATGTGTGTTGTGAGGAAGATGCAAAGTGGGTTCAAGGAAATTTGGACAGACGTAGTGAGTGGGTAAAAACATGGCAGATGGAATATAATGTGGAAAAATGTGAAGTTAGCCACGGTGGTAGGATGAATAGATGTGCAGAGTGTTCCAATTGGTGAGAGATTAGAAAGTGTAGATGTACAAAGGGACCTGGGTATCCTCATTATAAGTAATTGAAAGCTAACATGCAGGTGCAGCAAGCAATTAGGAAGGCAAATGGTATGTTGGCCTTTATCACGAGTTGATTTGAGTAGTGAAGTCTTGCTGCAATTGTCTAGAAACTTTGTTAGACCGCAGATGGAGTGCTGTGCACAGTTCTGGTCTCTTTACCTGAGGAAGGATATTATGACCACAGAGGGAGTGCAAAGAAGGTTCACCAGACTTCTTCCCGGGATGGTGGGACTGTCCTATGAAGAGAGATTGGGGAAGCTGGGCCTGTATTCTCTAGAGTTTCGAAGAATGAGAGGTGATCTCATTGAAACCTACAAAATACTTAAAGGGATAGACAGGATAGATGCAGCTAAGATGTTTCCCCTGGTTGGGGAGTCCAGAAATAGCAGACATAATTTCAAAATAAAAGAGAAGCCACTTAGGACAGAGATGAGGAGACATTTCTTTACTCAGATGGTTCTGAATCTTTGAAATTCTCTACGCCAGAGAGCTGTGGAAGCTCAGTCATTGAGCATGTTTAAAGTAGGGATTGACAGTTTTATAAATACCACTGACAAAAAGGGATATGAGGATAATGTGGGGGAAAAGGCATTGGATGATCAACCATGATCATATTGAATGGTGGAGCAGGCTCGATGGGCTGAATGGCTTACTTCAGCTCCTATGTTCCTATGTTCGGAAGCTGGTTAACTCTTTCAAACTCAAGGTAAGTTTAGTCAGGCTGCTTTCCCAGGGTTCAGAATGTTTTATAGTGCACTTCTGATACTATCTCATATGCACCCAGGATACCATTTTTATCCATCTCATAATGTGATGAACTTTCATCTGGCAACAGTGAATAAACCTCATGGACTTTTCCTGTTATTCTACTTGGTAAAAACAGTGTCCAGCTCTCTGTCAGTCATTTCAGCTGCTTTGCAAGCATTTCAAAACTGATGAAAAATTCTGACACATCCTCCTCATTGAAATTTGGAACTAACTGGGAGAACATTAAGAGCTCAGCACATGGTCCTGAACTATGGGTAGCTCCTTCACTAGCTGTGCCTTCAGTGGGTGTACTGGGACTTCCTCTAGTTGTTTGAGCCACCTTAACTCCCTTTCCTCCTTCTCCTTCTGGAACACTCTTACTTTTTCTCTTTCTTGACGCTCTGCTCTTTCTCACTCTCTCTAGAATTCTAATTCTAGTCTTTTCTGTTCTAGTTTTACCTTAGCTAACATTACTCTATCTGTCAGTGATTCTAACCCTGTTTGAATTTTCTGCTGCAAATAAAAAATGGTTGGCCACAAGTCTTAGGATTTCGGGTTTCCAATCGTATGGACGGAGAATAATCCCTAACTGTCCAGCGACATTACACAACTTTTCAACAGAGAGGAGTTTTAACCTGTACCGAGTTACTTCACTCTGTATGTAATTCCTTTATTGGGAATGTAAATTCTTTATTTAAAAAAGGGACAGAGACAGAAAGCACGAAAAATTATGAGGGTATGGATAGGGTAGATAGGAAAAAACCTTTTCCTTAGCGGAGGTGTCAATAACCGGGGGGCATTGATTTAAATTAAGGGGCAGGAGGTTGAGAGGGGATTTGAGGGGAAGAAAAATCACCCAGAGGGTATTTGGAATCCGGAACACACTGCCTGAAGGGGCTGCAGAGGCAGGAACCCTCCACAACATTTACGAATTATGTAGATGAGCACTTGATACGCCATAGCGTACAAGGTTACGGGCCAGGTGCTGGAAAATGGGATTAGAATGGATAGGCTTGTTGGCCGGCACAGACACAGTGGGCCGAAGGGCCTGTTCCTTTGCTCTATAACTCTGTGACTCTATGACACTTCCAATTTCTCGTTTGTCATTGCGTTACAATAACTAGAACCTCCACATTTCTGATACAGCCAGGTGAGGAGGGGTTCCAGGCTCCCCTCTTGTCCTATAGTTTCTTTGATCACAATGGGATTTAGTCCTTTTTAGCAGTGGACATGCTGACCACCTCAGTGAGTATTTTACCTTTTACCTTTACTGTGATCGTGAAAGAACCAATCAGACAGGTTTTCTTAAGTTTAATCAAGAAGTGAGTTTATTGTAATTTAAAATCTAAAATGAATCTAAATAAAATAATAAAAATATACGTTAGACATTCATGCACAAGCTCACAGGCAAATCACTCAAATGAAGTATACAGTGAGAAATAAATTTGTATTTGGATTGGAGTCCAGAATAAATTAAAAATAAACAAAGTCTGTGATGTTGGATAATTCTGTGGTCTGCGCCTTTGCCATCATTACTTATGAGTTTCATGTCATCTTCAAGCGTTGAAATTATGTTTTTTTGCATATAAGTCTCTATTACTTGTATATCTATCTACATGTCAGGAAGAGCACTGATACTAATACTGACCCCTGAGAAACAGCAATTTATACTCCCCCTCCCCCAGTTTGAACAAAGTCTGTTCACCACGTCTCTGTGCTTTCTGTCCCTGAGTCAGTGTCATATTCACACTATCACTGTCAAAATATTCCATGTGTTATATTTCTCATAACAAGTCTATGAAATGTCATTTGATCACAGGCCTTTTGAAAGTCCTTATACATAACATGAAACACACTATCCTCATTAACACTCACAGTTATGTCATCAATGAACTTGATCAAGATTATCGGACGTGATTGGTCATTACTTACCCGTGCTGTTTGTCATTTATTATCCCATGTTTTTCCAAGAAAGATATATTTTGTACAGGCTTATGGCCTCTAGAAATTTCCAACCACCGACATTAGACTGACTGGTCAGTAGCTACAGGATTTATCTAATGTCTCATTTTATAAGCAGGGTGTAACATAGACAACCCTGCAGTCCCCTGTCATCACTCCCAGATCCAAGGAGGATTGAAAGCTTCCAGCCAATGCCTCTGCTTTTTCCACCATTCCCTCCCTCAACTCACCTCGTATCTCCCATCTAGACTGAGGAACACTTCTACACTATTGTGGTACAAAAAGTATTGGATTGAAAGAGATTAACTGAACTTGTTTGTTCATTGACTGTAATTAATGTCAGTCACTACGGACCATAATTGTGTCACTGGAGGGTTTCCCTCTTCTATTAATAAGGGACTCCTTTCAATGTGTTAAATCATAGTGTCAGTGGGAGCATCAACCCCGGCCCGAACAGGGATCCGTGGCTGCAGAAAGAGAGAGAGAGAGAGAAAGACGATCGATCAAAATCTGAGAACAATAGATTGGAATGTTACAACAATGGGTCAGAATCTGAAGACAATAGATTGGAATGTTCCAACAATGGGTCAGAATCTGAGGACAATAGATTGGAATGTTCCAACAATGGGTCAGAATCTGAGGACAATAGATTGGAATGTTCCAACAATGGGTCAGAATCTGAGGACAATAGATTTCAATGTTCCAACAATGGGTCAGAATCTGGGAACAATAGATTGGAATGTTACAGCAATGGACAGCAGGAGTACGTATTATTGGTTTGGCCTGGTTACAGCTGAGTATTTTCGGATGACATTAGAAGCGCGGATCTATTATGCTCTGAAGATGATTCAAACGGTTTACTACCCCATCCTCGCTATTATTGGTGGCCCTGGTAAGTCTCTGTATCCAACTATTAGATCCATAAACAAAGGTAATTACAACGGCATGAGTACAGATTTAGCCCTAGTGGACTGGGCAGGAAGACTAAAAGGTAGGACAGTTGATGAGCAGTGGCAGATGTTTAAGGAGATATTCAATTCCTCCCAACTACAATATATTCCAGAGAGGAAGAAATATTCTAGGAGGGGGGAAAACATCCATGGCTAAGCAAGGAAGTTAAGGATAATGTAAAGACAAAATCTAAGGCATACCATATTGCAAAGGCCAGTGGCAGGCTGGAAGATTGGGAAATTTTTAATGATCAACAAAGGGTTACTAAAAAAGTAATAAAAAGAGCAAAGATAAATTATGAAAGATAACTAGAGCAAAATATAAAAACGGATAGTAAAAACTTCTTTAAGTATATAAAAGGTAAGAGAGTGGCTAAAGTGAATGTTGATCCCTTGGAGGATGAGACTGGGAAGTTGATAGAGGGGAACACAGAAATGGTGGAGACACTAAATCAGTATTTTGCCTCAGTTTTGACGGTGGAGGACACCAGTACCATCTAAATAGTAACAGGTAATGCAGAGGTTATAGAAAGAGAGGAATTTAGAACAATCATCATTACTAGGTAAAAAGTGCAGAGCAAACTATCGGAATTGAAGGCAGACAAGTAACCAGGCCTGATGGCCTGCATCAGAGTGTCTTAAAGTAAGTGGCAGCAGAGATAATGGATCCATTGGTTACAATATTCTAAAATTCGCTGGATGCGGGAAAGGTTCCAGTGGATTGGAAAAAAGCTAATATAACGCCCTTATTCAAAAAGGGAGGGAGGCAGAAAGTAGGAAACTATAGACCAGTTAGTTTAACATCTATCGTTGGGAAATTGTTAGAACCCATTATTAAGGAAGTAATAACAGGACGTTTAGAAAGTCAAAACGCAATCCATCAGAGTCAGCATGGTTTTATGAAGGGTAAATCCTATTTGACGAATTTGCTAGTGTTCATCGAAGCTGTGACAAGAAAAGTGGAAAATGGTGATCCTGTAGATGTAGTATATCTGGATTTCCAGAAGACATTTGATAAAGTGCCGCACAAAAGGTGAATACAGAAGGTAAGATCACATGAGTTCAGGGGCAATTTATTAACTTTGATAGAGGATTGGCTAACCAACAGAAAACAGAGAGTCGGCATAAATGGATCTTTTTCTGGTTGGCAATATGTAACTGGTGGGGTACCACAGGATTTGGTCCTTGGCCCCTGCTATTTACAATATATATTTATGATTTGGATGCAAGGATAGAAGTTACTATAGCCAAATCTCCAGATGACACTAAAATAGGTGGGATAGTATGTTGCAATAATTAAATAAGAAATTTACAAATTGATATGGATAGGTTAGGTGAATGAACGAAAATTTGGCAGATGGAGTTTAATGTGGATAAGTGTAAGGTTATCCATTTTGGTCGGAAGAATAGAAAGGCAAATTATTATCTAAATGGAGATAAACTTCTGAGTGCTTCGGTGCAGATGGATCTGGTTGTCCTCGTGTACGAATCGCAGAAAGCTAGTTTGCAGGTACAACAGGTGAAAAGGAAGGCAAATTGAATTTTGGTATTTCTTGCTAATGGAATAGAATATAAAAGTAGGAAAGTGTTGCTGCAACTGTACAAGGCATTAATGAGACCGCACCTGGAGTATTGTGTATAGTTTTAGTCTCCTGACTTGAGGATGGATGCAGTTGTACTGGAGGCAGATCAGAGGAGAGTCACTAGAGAGTCCAGGGAGGAGGGGTTTGTCTTATGAAGAGAGATTGAGCTCTTTATGCCTTTACTCTATGGAGTTTAGAAGAATGAGAGTCGATCTAATTGAGGTAGAGAAGATGGTTAAGGGGATTGACAAAGTAGACACAGAGAAGACGTTTCCTCTTGAGGGGCAACCTAGAATGAGAGGTCATTGTTTTAGGATAAGGGATAAGGATTTAAAATAGAGATGAAGAGAAATTTCTTCTCTGAAAGGGTCGTGAGTCTGTGGGATTCAATACCCGGATTCAATAGATGCCGGGACATTGAATAAATTTAAGGAGGCGATAGACAGATTTTTAATTAGTAATGGGTTGAAGAGATATGGAGAACGGGCAGGAAAGTGGAGTTGAGACCGAGATGAGATCAGCCATGATCTTATTGAATGGCGAAGCAGGTTCGAGGGGCTGAATTGCCTACTCCTGCTCCTACTTCTTATGTTATTATGTTCTTATCTGTATCTTTCCAGACAAGAGCGGGTGACGTATCCATTATCTCTCTCTCTGTTGTCCATTCATGTATCTGCTGTGTGACGGAGGCCATCTATGTCGGGTGAGCTGAACTATACTGCCTGCTCTCTCAGCAGGGAGAAGCAGGTGAGAGATCCCGTGGCTTTGTCAGGATAACGGGATTCCTGATGGTCTAGGTGTCTCTGCGGGGTCCCCAAGGCAACGGGGAGAGGTACAGGAACTGATACAGCTCTCACTCCATTAATGTACAGTTGGTGTGTGAGCATGCCCAGTACATCATCTTGGTAAATGTCCACTGTCCTGGCAGCAGCCACTGTACCTTCATTCTGAAGCAGTCAGCCGGTCCCAACACATTGGGCCCCCATGCAGAACCCGAATGTGGCTCATGACCTCTAAACTCTAGACACTCCCCTCCTCCACACAAAACCACCAGGTGAAGCAATGCTTCAGATGTCTGAACCGCTCGTGGGGAGCCCTCCAGTACATACTGGAGCAGGTGTCCAAGTTCATGGTGTTCTGCTGCACCCTTCACATCAGCACCATCATGAGGACACAGGCTTTGGCACCAGGGATCCGCAGGCTAACTCAGTAGGAGGAGGAGGAGGCAGGGAGGATATTTCCTGGATGATTTCAAACCGGAAAGGCTGTCCCAGAGACGCTGCTAAGATTCCAGTTCCCAGAGGACAACTTCCCTTTCCCACCATGGATCCACCACTTCTCCACCATTACACCCATCTGAGATGCCCCATCACAGCGTCCCCGAGGTAAGCATCCTGCAATAAAAACACCAACAAAATGTTTTTCATGATCATCTTTCTCCAACAACACATGCAATTATACAAACTAAACTGAACTATTCACCCTTGTGTATTCCCTTAGTCCCTGTCTTGTGGGTTCCCCCAACTTGCCAAGTGCTCCTACACAGTGTTTCCCAGTGACTGCAGCATGGCTGGTGGAAGGCTGCTGACTTTCACTGGGGTGACTGCAGATGGCCTTGCAGGACTTCCTCGAGCTGCTCTAGGCCTTGAGGACTCGGATTCAGAATGCACCACCTCGACATGGGCAGCAGCTCCAGCAATGTTCACATCTGAGTCCTGTGTATTATAACTCGTTTGTGACCTCGCCCTCCGGTGATCTGTCACATGAACTATCCTTTCCCCCTGGCCTGGCTGAAGCTCACTCATGCTCGGTGACTCACCACATGCAGATTCTGACTCTATATCAGCCTCTAAGGTACACGCACTGTAAGTATTTGATCTGGTGGCTGTGAGCATCAGACCAAGTGATGGGGCTTTAGTGCTCTTTTGCTGCTCTCTTTCTGTCTCCTGGAGCTGCTGTGACTGGGAAGTTGGTAGTATTGGGTTATCATTGAAAAGTATAAAATCAGAAGGGGAGGTTTGAGGTGAAGGATTGGGGGTGGTATGGAAAGCAGGAGGTCCATGGTCTTACCATCTCCAGCTTGTACATCAACATTTCTAACGTTTACCAGTTCTGATGAAGGGTCACAGATCTGAAACATTAACTCTGTTTCTCTCTGCACCGATGCTGCCAGACCCACTGAGTATTTCCAGCACTTTCTGTTCAGGTGCACAGATGTGCCCCATTGACCAACTTATCTCAGCCCGTTTTTTTTTAGCTTAAATTTGCATTTCTGGACATCCTCAGATATTCCATTGAGAATGAAATCGTAATTACAATCATACACCTCGAAAATCCTCAGGATGTCCGTCTCCCCAGGCGTGCCTGTTTTTCTTCTCTACCAGGTTATCAATTGACTATTTCCTGTGATATGCTAGTGAGATTGTATTTCTGGCTTTTCTTATTCAAAACTCTCTGAAAGTCCTCCCCCCCCCCCACCCACGCTGTTAGTGATGAACACACACGTTTGATTGTGTGTAAACTCTTTTTGTTGCCAAATCTCCTACTCATTCATCACTCAACTGAGTTTACTATTTTTCACAAACCAAGTAAACCAAGCCTATCATCCTGATGTCTGTGTTCCGTCTCCTACACCACTGTAAGGTCTGATCTAGGGTCAGAGATCACCCAAAAAGGAGGTCAAAGGGTCACAAGCAGTTTATTGAGGAGTGACAGTTCAAATACAGCACAAAATCAGAATAAACACAGTAGAGAAACAATCTGTGACATATGAGAAAGGCTTTCTGGATGTGAATTAGTTTTTTAGAAGCTATTATCAAAGATGTTATAGCAGGGCAGGTCGAAAAAGTCAAGGTGATTAGGCAAAGTCAACATGGTTTTGTGAAAGGGAAATTACGTTTAATCAATTAACTGGAGTTCTTTGAAGAAGTAACATGTGCTGTGGATAAAGGGGAACTGGTGGATGTACTGTACTAGATTTCCAGAAGGCATTTGATAAGGTGCCACATCAAAGGTCATTGCGAAAAATAAAAGCTCATGGTGTAGGGGGTAACACATTGCCATGGATAGACGTTTGGTTAGCTAACAGGAAACAGACAGCAGCCATAAATGGGTAATTTTCTGGTTGGCAGGATGTAACGAGTGGGGTGCCATAGGTATCAGTGCTGGGGCCTCAACTTTTTACAGTTTGTTTAAATGAATTAGATGCAAGGACCGAAGGTGTGGTTGGTAAATCTGTTAATGAAACAAAGTTCTGAAGAGGACATAAGGCGGCTGCAAACGGACATAGATAGATTGAGTGAGAAGGCAAAGATCTGGGAAATGGAGTAGAATGTGGGGAAATGTGAAATTGTCCATATTGGTAGTAATAATGAAATTAAACTAAGCATATTATCTCAATGGTGAGGGATTGCAGAACTCTGAGATGCAGGAGTATCTGTGTGTCCTGGTGCATGAATTGCATAAGGTTAGTATGTCGGTTCAGAAAGTAATTAGGAAAGCTAATATAATGTTATCATTTATTGTGAGAGGAACTGAATACAAAGGGAGGGAGGGCATTGGTGAGACATTATCTGGAATTCTGTGTTCATTACTGGTCTCCTTATTTAAGGAAACATGTAAATGCGTTGTAAACAGTTCAGAGAAGGTTTATTAGATGAATATGGGCGGACCGTCTTATGAGGAAAGGCCGGACAGGCTAGGCTTATATCAGCTGGAGTTTAGAAGAGTAAGGGGCGACTTGATTGAAACATTGAAGATTCTGAGCGTGGGATAGAGCAAGTGAGGGCGACAGAGAGAGAGAGGGAGAGATAGAGAAAGAGAGAAAGAGAGAGCTGAGCTCATCGGCTGCTGAAAACCTCATCCATGCCTTAGTTACCTCGAGATTTGACTATTCCAGCACACTGCTGGCTTGTTTCCCACATTCTACTCTCTGTAACCTTGTCCCTTGTGGTCATCCAAAACTCTGCTGCCATCTTCTAATTTACACCAAATTCTGTTCACCCAACATCCCAGTGCTCACTGACATGCATTGGCTCTTGGTTCAGTAACACCTCAAATTTAATATTCCAACCATGAGATCAAATCCCTCCATGTCCTCGTCCTTCTGATTATCCCAATCCCCTGTCCATTTCCAATATTCCTGAAACTTGTTCATCTTAAAGTCTTTTGCTAATTCCCTTTATAAAGGTGGGTTTCTTTCCCTCTGTTTCTATCCCTGACCACACATTTCATCTCTTCATCTTCCACCCTGAAAAATCATATAAAAGGGAGGCAGGAACTCGGTAGCCACTCCTACACCACTGTGAGATCTGATCGAGGGTCACAGATTAACAGAAAGGAGGTCGAAGGGTCACAAGCAATTTATTGCAGGGAAACCATTGGAAAAAATTCGGAGGGACAGGATTAATCTCCACGTGGAGAGGCAGGGATTAATCAGGAATAGTCAGCATGGCTTTGTCAAGGGGAGTTCGTGTCTAACTAAATTGATAGATTATTTTCGAGGCGGTGACTAGGGGTGTAAAGGAGGGTAAAGCAGTAGTCTATATGGACTTCAGTAAGGTTTTTGATGGGATCCCGCATGGGAGATTTGTTAAGAAGGTAAGAGCCCATGGGATCCAGGGCAACTTGGCAAATTGGATCCAAAATTGGCTTAGCGGCGGGAGGCAGAGGGTGATGGTCAAGGGTTGTTTTTGCGAGTGGAAGCCTGTGACCCGTGGTGTACTGCAGGGATCGGTGCTGAGACTCTTGCTGTTTGTAGTGTACATTAATGATTTAGACGTGAATATATGAGGACTGATCAGTAAGTTCGCAGCTGACACGAAAATTGGTGGTGTTGTACATAGTGAGGAGGAAAGCCTTAGATTACAGGACGATGTAGATGGGCTGGCAAGATGGGCAGAGGAGTGGCAAATGGAATGTAATCCTGAGAAGTGTGAGGTGATGCATTTTTGGGGGGGGGGGGGGGCGAACAAGACAAGGAAATATACAATGGATGGTAGGACCCTAGGAAGTATTGAAGGTCAGAGGGAGCTTGGTGTACTTGTCCATTGATCACTGAAGGTAGCAGCACAGGTAGACAATGCGGTCAGGAAGACGTATGGGACACCTGCCTTTATTAGCCGAGGTGTAGAATATAAGAGCAGGGAGGTTATGATGGAGCAGTATAAAACGCCAGTTAGGCCACAACTGGAGTACTGTGTATAGTTCTGGTTGCCGCACTATAGAAAGGAGGTGATTGCAAAGGAGAGGGTGCAGAATAGATTCACCAGAATGTTGCCTGGGCTGGAGCATTTCAGCTGTGAAGAGTGACAGAAAAGGCTAGGGTTGTTTTCCTTAGAGCAGAGAAGGATGAGGGGTGTCATTTTTGAGGTATACAACAGAATGAGGGGCATTGATAGGTTAGACATGAAGAATCTTTTTTCCCTCAGTGGACGGGTCAATAACCAGGGGGAATAGATTTAAGGTAAGAGGCAGGAGGTTTAGAAGGGATTTGAGGAAAGTAATTTTCACCCAGAGGGTGGTTGGAATCTGGAACACACTGCCTTAAGAGATGGTCCGGGCAGCTACCCTCACAACATTTCATAAGTATTTAGATGAGCACATGAAACGCCATAGCATACAAGGCTACAGGCCAAGTGCTGGGAATTGGGATTAGAATAGTTCGGTGCTTGATGGCCAGCACAGACACAATGGGCTGAAGGTCCTGTTTCTGTGCTGTATATCTCTATAATTCTATGACTCTATTGAGGAGTAACAGTTCAAATAGAGCACAACATCAGAAGAGACATTGTGTGCATACGACCTGTGGCAGGTGAGAATGGCTTTCAGTTATGGATCAAATGTTAGAAGCTATTATTAAAGACGTTATAGCAGGGCACGTAGAAAAAAAATCAAGGTGATCAGGCAGAGTCAACATGGTTTTGTGAAAGGGAAATCATGTTTAACCAATATACTGGAGTTCTTTGAAGAAGTAACATGTACTGTGGATAAAGGGGAACTGGTGGATTTACTGTACTTAGATTTACAGAAGGCATTTGATAACGTACCACATCAAACGTCATTGTGGTAAATAAAATGCCAGAGTGTAGGGGGTAACATAATTGGCATGGATAGAGGATAGGCTAGCTAACAGGAAACAGAGTAGGCATAAATGGGTTATTTTCTGGTTCGCAAGCTGCGGCAAGTGGTGTGCCACCATGATCAGTGCTGGGGCCTCAACTTTTTACAATTGATACAAAAAACTTTGATGAATAGACCGAAGGTATGCTTTCGAAATTTGCTAATGACTCCAAGATTGGTAAGAAGGTACGTTCTGAAGAGGACATAAGGAGGCTACAAAGGGATTAGGAAAGGTTAAATGAGTGGTCAAAGAACTGGCAAATGGAGTATAATGTGGGAAAAGATCAAACTGTCCATTTTGGTTGGAAGACTTGACTGTTACCTCGAGACTTAACTATTCTAACTCACTCCTGGCTGCTCTCCCATAACCTACTCTCTGTAAACCTGTGGTCATCCAAAACTCTGCTGCCACCTTCTAATTTACACTAAATTCTGTTCACCTAACATCCCCGTGCTCACTGATCTACATTGGCTCTTGGTCCAGTAACACCTCAATTTTAATATTCTCACTCGTATGATCAAATCCCTCATGTCCTCACCCCTCTGATTATCCCAATCCCCTGTCCATTTCCAATATTCCTGAAGCTTGTTCATCTTAAAGTCTTTTTCTAATTCCCTTTTAAAAGTGAGTTTCTTTCCCTCTGTCTCACTCCCTGACCACACATTTCATCTCTCCAGCTCCACTGGTGCTGTGGAAGTTCGGATCCATAAAATGGTGTGAGCTGCACTGCCGGTCACATCCAGCACATTGTACAGGACACCCAGGCTGTCCGGGGTGATAACGTGGGTGTAACATGTGTGCGTCTGTAGTGTGAGGAAGGGTCTGAATATGGTGTCAATCAGCCATTCCAGCAGCTTTGATGGACGTCTTTGAAACTTGGTCTGTGCATGTCCACTGACCGCCTGTGTCAGTCACTCTCAGCTGAACATACATTCAGCAGCACGAGGAACCCCCTCTAGTGTTATTTAAAAAGACCAGGTATCCATCTTACAGTTTTCTGGAGGTTGTGTTGTGAGCTGCTGCAGACATTCAGGGAGGACAGAGAATTTGTTGACCCAACAGTAGGGGCGTGGAACGCCCTGCCTGCAACAGTATTCGACTCGCCAAATTTAAGGGCATTTAAGTGGTCATTGGATAGACCTATGGATGAAACTGGAATAGTGTAGGTCAGATGGTTTCACAGGTCGGCGCAACATCGAGGGCTAAAGGGCCTGTACTGCGCTGCAATGTTCTATGTTCTATGTTCTATAACTCTGGACAAGGTATAGGGACTGTAGTTACAGTGTCTCTGGGTCTGTAACATGACCAACAAATGGAGCAGAGGCTGCAGAGAGGGGATGCTCTGAAAGAATGGATGAGGAAGGGGCTCTGCCCTACCAACCCCGGGTTTTCCAAGAGCACTTTTCCGACCTACACCTAACCCAGGAGCAGTGTGTGAGATGACTCTGATTCAATTAGGAGGTGGTCACAGAGCTGTGTCACCTCCTGTAACACGACCTAGAGCCTCACACCAGGGTGAGGACGGAGCTGTCAGTGGATGTTAAGGTCACAGTTTAATTGAACTTCTTTGTATCTGGATCTTTCGAGACAAGAGCAGGAGACGTATCCAACATCGAGTCACAGAGACTGATAGAGTCATTTAGGACATAGAAGGAGGCCATTCATCCCATCATATCCATGCTGGCTCTCCATGGAGCAATCCTGTCAGTCCCACTCCCCCACTCAATCCCTGTAGCAAATTCATTTCCTTCAGGTCTCCACCAGCTTTCATTTGAAATCAATGATTGTCTCTGCTTCTAACGCACTTGTGGGCAGTGAGTTCCAGATCATTAACACCCGCTGCATAAAGAAAAACATTCTTCCTCATATTCCTTCTGCATCTCTTGTCCAGAACCTTCAATCTGTGTCCCTAGTCTTTCTTCCATCAGTTAATGGGAACACTTTGTCATTGTCTAAATTATCTAAACCTGTCATAATCGTGTAACCTAACCTTGGAACTAAAATCCTCCATCCCTGGAACCATCCTGTTAAATCTCCTCAGCACCAAGGACCTTCATAATCTTTCTGAAGTGTGGTGACCAGAATTGGACACAGTAGTCCAGCTGAGACCTAACCAGAGATTTTTAAACATTCATCATAACTTCTCTGCTTTTGAACTCAATACCTCTCTGTATGAAGTCCAAGATTATATGTATTTTACTATCCAATCTCTCAATATGTCCTGCCACCTTCAACGATGGATATTCATACACCCACAGGTCTCTCTGTTCCTGCACACTGTTTAGAACAGTGTTATTAAGCCTATATTGCCTTCCTATCCTTTCTGACAAAATGCATCACCTCACACTTGTCTCACACTTTCATCTGCCACTCGTCTGCTCATTCCAATCAGTATCTATGTCCTGTTGCAGGTGGTTCTGAACATACTCACTGTTTGTCACAGCTCCATGTTTGGTATCAGAGGCGGATTTTGAAATTCTACTCTGTATTCCAAGATCCAAGTCATTTATACACAGCAAAATTAAACAGTGGCCCGAGCACTGGCCCTGGGGGAATACCCACTGTCTAACACCTTTCAGTCTGAAAAACTCCCATTTACTATGACACACTGTTTTCTCTATGTAAACCATTTTTTTATCCAATTGGACACTGACCCTCCCATTCCATTTGACTCAATGTTGGTAATTAACCTTTTCTGTGGCACTTTATCAAACACATTGTTCAAACCAATCTAGACAACCTCCATCACATTCCCTTCATCAACCTTCTCTGTTACATCATCAAAAGTGCAATTAGATTAGTCAAGCATGACTTTCCTTTTGTAAATCTATGCTGGCTATCCTGAAGTAACTCAAACCTCTCAAATGCTTGTGGTTTTATCCCTGATAATTGTTCTAAACCCTTACCCACCACTGATGTTGGACTATCTGGCCTGTAGTTGTGAGGAATGTGTGCTGTCCATTGATGTATCCGCTAGGTGAGAGAGGCCATCTATGTTGGGTGAAGTTAATACACCTTTTTCTCCCTCAGCGGGGAGAAACAGGATAAGGGGACCCCTGGCTTTGTGAGGATAGCTGCATTCCTGTTTTTTGAGATGTCTCTACGGTGTCCCCATGTCAACGGGGAGAGGTACAGGAACTGGAAGAACTCTCACTCCATTAATGTACAGTTGGTGTGTGAGCATGCCCAGTACATCATGTTGGTGAATGTCCACCATCCTGGCAGCAGCCACCATACCTTCATTCTGAAGCAGTCAGCCCGTCCCGACACATCGGGCCCCCATGCAGAACTAGAATGTGGCTCCTCGGAGACAAATGTAACCCCCCCTCTCCAGACACAGCTCATGTTTCTACTCCCCCAAACCTCCTCCCACCACCACCCAACCTCACACAATTAACATGTGTATAATGTGAACAATGAAGTCACCAGGAACATGGTGGAACAGACCATCAGTGTGATGAAATAATGCAGCCACTGTCCGGTTCGCCAGAGGGAGCCCTCCAGTCCACACTGGAGCAGGTGTCCAAGTTCATGGTGTTCTGCTGCACCCTTCATATCATCACCATCATGAGGACACAGGCATGGGAACCAGGAATCCGGAGGCTACCTCAGGAGGAGGAGGAGGAGGCAGGGAGGATATTTCCAGGATGCCTTCGACCCAGAAAGACCGTCGGAGAGACCCTGCTAATATTCTGTTTCCCATAGGACAACATCCCTTTCCCACCATGGATCCCCCATTCTCCATCATTACACCAATCTGAGACGCCCCATCACATTGTCCCCTTGCTCACCATCCTGCAATAAAATACACCAATGAAATTATTTACTTTGACATCTTTATCCAACAGCACATCCAATTATACAAACAAAACTGATCTATGCACCCCTGTGTATTCCCTTAGTGCCTGCCTTGTGGGTTCCTTCGACTTGACTAGTGCTCCTACACAGTGTTTCTCCAATGACTGCAGCATGGCTGATGGAGGGCTGCTGACCTTCCCTGGGGGAGACTCCAGGTGGCCTTGCAGGACGTCCTCGAGCAGCTCTGGGCTTTGAGGACTGGGCGTCGGACTGCACCACCTCGACATGGGCAGCAGTAGCCTGGGATGTCTGATGGGTAACAGCAAGTACACTGGTGGAGTGGCGGTGAAGGGAGAACAAATACTGTCATCCTGAGAGAGGACAGCAGGTTCATGCTCCATGGAGACACTGTCAGTCCCACGGGGCGACAGTTCATCAATCCGAGTAATCTACTGGATCACAGATTGCTGGACTGCTGTGAGATCCTGCAAACCCCTTTGAACACTGAGATCCACAGCCATGTTGACAGCAGTCTGATCCTGCATGGCAGCAAGCATGGATCTCATGACATAAAAGCAAAATACTGCAGATGCTGGAAATCTGAAACAAAAACAAGAAATGCTGGAATCACTCAGCAGGTCTGGCAGCATCTGTGGAAAGAGAAGCAGAGTTAACGTTTCGGGTCAGTGACCCTTCTTCGGAAAAGTAGGACCCTTCCGAAGAAGGGTCACTGACCCGAAATGTTAACTGTGCTTCTCTTTCCACAGATGCTGCCAGACCTGCTGAGTGATTCCAGCATTTCTTGTTTTTGTTATGGATCACATGACTTCAGTCTGAGCTTCCACTGCAGCACTGAGACGTCATATAACTCTGGACTCTTGAGCATCTCCGAGTTTAATTACTCGACCATTGATGGCCGTACCTTCAGCTGCCGAGGCCCTAAGCTCTGGAAGAGTAGAGCAGAACGTCTTTAAGGTAGGCATTCCTGGAATAGAAGTGACAGTGAATTAAATACTAAAATAAAAACAAAATACTGCGGTTGCTGGAAATCTGAAATGAGAACAGAAAATGCCAGAAATACTCAGCAAGTCTGGCAGCATCTGTGCAGAGAGAAACAGAGTTAATGTTTCAGATCTGTGTCCCTTCATCAGAACTGGAAAACGTAAGAAATGTAACAGTCTGTCATTTAAACTCTCCCCTCTCCGTCCCATCACAATCCTTCCTTCTTGTTCCTCTTCCCCCTTCCCCTCTTTCACTTGCTCAAAGACTGTTACATCTCTAACATTTACCGGTTCAATTGACAATTTCCTGTGATATGCTAATTTCATTGTATTTCTGGCTTTACTTATTCAAAACTCTCTTAAAGTTCCCCTACCCCCGCCCCGCCCCGCAACTCTTAGCGATGAACACACACACGTTTGATCGAGTGTAAACTCTCTCTGTCTCCTAATCCATTTGGACAGTGAGAATAAAAACTGATCATATTATTTGAATGGTGATGGATTTCAGAAGTCAGAGTTGCAGAGGGATATGTGTATCCTGCTGCATGAATTGTATAAGGTTAGTCTGCAGGTTCAGCAAGTAATTAGGAAAACTGATAAAATATTATCATTTATTGCGAGCGGAATAGAACACAAATGTAGGGTGTTTATATTTCAGTTATACAGGTCATTGATGAGACCTCATCTGGAGTACTGTGTACAGTATTGGTCTCCTTATTTAAGGTAGCATGCAAATGCGTTGGAAGCAATTCAGAGAAGGTTTCCGAGACTAATACCTGGAATGGGCGGGTTGTCTTATGTTGAAAGGCTGGAGGGCTAGTCTTATATCAGCGGGGGTTTAGAAAAGTAAGAGGCGACAAGATTGAAGCATATAAGACGATTAGGAAAGTAAGAGGCGACAAGATTGAAGCATATAAGACTCTGAGTGTGGGCCAGAGCAAGAGAGGGAGACAGAGAAAGAAACAGGGATAGAGAGAGAGAGAGAGTGCAGCTCATCTGCTGCTCAAACTCTCATCCATGCCTTTGTTGACTTGAGACTTGACTATTCTAACACACTCCCAGCTGGTCTCCCACATTAAAACTTTCTGTAACCTTGTAATCATCCAAAACTCTGCTGCCATCTTCTAATTTACACCAAATTCTGTTCACCTAACATCCCCGTGCTCACTGACCTACATTCTCTCTTGGTCCAGTAACACCTCAATTTTAATATTCTCACTCATGTGATCAAATCCCTCCATGTCCTCACCCCTCTGATTATCCCAATCCCCTGTTCATTTCCAATATTCCTGAAACTTGTTCATCTGAAAGTCTTGTTCTAATTCCCTTTTTAAAGTGAGTTTCATTCACTCTGCCTCTCCCTGACCACACATTTCATCTCTCCAGCTCCACTGATGTTGTGGAAGTTTGGATCCATACAATGGTGTGAGCTGCACTGCCGGTCACATCCAGCACATTGTGCAGGACACCCAGGCTGTCCGGGGTGATAGCGTGGGTGTAACATGTGTGTGCCTGCAGCGTGAGGAGGGGTCTGAATAAGATGTCAATCATCCATTCCCGCAGCTTTGATGCACGTCTGTGAAACTTGGTCTGTGCATGTCCACTGACCGCCTGTGTTAGTCGCTCTCAGCTGAACTTGCATTCAGTGGCACGAAGAACCCCCTGGTGTTATTTAAAATGACCAGGCATCCAAATTACAGGTGAGGGGCTTTTGACGTACTTCTGCTATTGTAAAGTTAGTGGAGGTGCTGTGGATGGTTTTCTGGAGGTTGTGTTGTGAGCTGCTGCAGACATTCAGGGAGGGCAGAGTATTTGGTGACACAACTCTGGACGAGGTATGGGACTGTAGTTACAGTGTCTCTGTGTCTGTAACATGACCAACAAATGGAGCGGAGGCTGCAGAGAGGGGAAGCTCTGTAAAGAGAGAGGAGGAGGGGTCTCTGCCCTACCCACCACGGGTTTTCCAAGGGCAAAAAGAGCAGTGGTCCTAATACCAAGCCCTGGGGAACACCACTGTATACTCCTATCGAGTCTGAACAACAACCTTTCACCACTTCTCTCTGTTTACTGTTCCTTAGTCAATGTTATATCCACACTGTCACTGTCCCTTTCATCCATAAGGTTCAGTTTTCCTAACCTGTCCATTGAATGACACTTGATCAAACACCTTTTGAAAGTCCATATATATAACTTCAATCACACCACCCTCATCAACCCTCTCCATTGTTTTATCAAAGAACACCATCAAGTTTACATCACCACCACCTCTCTCCACTCCTCCACTGTTGTTAAATTATCAGACTGCTTATCCGACATCCAGTGCTAGATGAGCAGAAATTTCCTCCAGTTAAATATTGGGAAGACTGATGCCATTGTTTTCACTCCCCACTCCAACTCTGTTCCCTTGCTATTGATTCCATCCCTCTTCCTGGTGACAGTCTGAGATGCAGACAGTATGTTTACATCCTTGGTGTCACATTTCACCCAAAACGATCTTTAACCTCATTTTCAGGAATTCATTGCAGCCGCCTATTTCCACCTCAGTAACGTCACCCGACTTCACCCCTGTCTCAGCCCATCTGCTGCTGAAACCTCATTCATGCATTCGTCACCTCTAGATGTGATTATTCCAACTCACTCCTTGTTGATCTCCCACATTCTACTCGCTGTAAACTTGAGGTCATCCAAAACTCTGCTGCCCATGTCTTAGCTCACACCAAGTCCCGTTCATCTATCACTGACTGACATTGGCTCCCAGTCAAGTAATGTCTTGATTTTAAAATTCTTTTCCTTGTTTTCCGATCCCTCCATGGCCTCGCCCCCCGCCCCATATCTTTGTAATCTCCTCCACCTCCACAACCCACCGAGATATATGTACTCCTCTAATTCCGGCCTCTAGTGCACCCGGATTTTAATCACTGCACCACTGGCGACTAGGTCTTCAGCTGCCGAGGACCAATGTTCTGGAATATCCTCACTGCACTGTTTTTTTTTTCATTCGTTCATGGGATGTGGGTGTCACTGACAAGGCCAGCATTTTTTGACCATCCCTAATTGCCCTTGATGACTGAGTGGTTTGCTGGACCTTTCAGAATTCAGTTTAGAGTCAACCACATTGTTGTGGGTTTGGAGTCACATGGAGGTCAGACCGTATAAGGATGGCAGATTTCCATTGCTGAAGAACATCAGTAAGCCAGGCTGTTTTTTTTTATGACGATCAATGATAGCATCATGGCACCATTGCTGAGAATAGTTTTCAAATGCAGATTTGTATTAATTAATTGAATTTTAGCTCATATTGAATTTTAAATTGCACCAGTTACCACGGTGGGATTTGAACCCATGTCCTCCGAGAATCAGCCTGAGCCTCAGTATTACAATGTTGGTAATATTACCACTCCGCTACGGTCACCACCTTTCCGTCTCGCTTTCCTCCTTTCAGGTACTCCTTAAAACCTATCTCTTTGTTCAAGCTGTTGGCCATCTGATCTAATATCTCATGTTGTGTCTCAGTGTCATACTTTGCTTCGTAATGATCCTGAGAAGCACTTTGGGATGTTTTATAACATTAAAAGCACTATATAAATATAAGTCGTTGTTGAGGTTTGCCAGACATGCTTTTTCATCACCATATCCCTACTGCTGTCTATTTATTATTCCATGTTTTTCAAAGCAATGAATATATTTGTCCTGGGTTATGAAATTTCCCCATCAGTGATGTTAAACTGTCTGGTCAGTAAATACAGCGTTTACTCAATCGCTCCTTTTTTTCAAGTAGGGGGTAACATTTACAACCCTCCAGACCTCTGTCACAACTCGCATATCCAAGGAGGATTGAAAAATTCTGTTCAGTGCCTCCGCTATTCCCACCTTTCCTTCCCTCAGCATCTTTCATACATCCCATCCAGACCGGATAAATGTTCTACTTTATTGTGGTACAAACAGTGCTGGACTGAAAGGGGTTAACTGAAACTGTCTGTTTAGTGACTGGTATTAATGTCAGTCTCCACGGACCCTAATTGCTTCACTGGAGGGTTTCCAACTTCTATTAATATGGGAGTCATTTCAATGTATTATCACATAGTGTCAACAGGAGCATCAAACCCGGCAGTAAGAGGGACCAACAGCTCCAGACAGAGGGAGAGGATAGATCAGAATCTGAGAACAATAGATGGGAATGTTACAACAATGGGTCAGAATCTGAGAACAATAGATGGGAATGTTACAACAATGGGTCAGAATCTGAAAACAATCGATGGGAATGTTTCAACAATGGACAGGAGTTTAATCTGGCAATTTGACGATCTTTCCACATATTATATCTTGTACTCATTAGACTATCGGATCTTTTTAGCTCTTCAGGTTATTCAATATATTTACTATCCCATCCTCGCTATTATTGGTGTTCCTGGTAAGACTCTTTATCCAGCTATTAATTCTATGAACCGTGTTTAACTGAATTACTGCCCCTGTCATTTTCCCATCCCTCTTTGCTGTTGTTGTTAGTCCTGGTGAGTCTTTGATAAAGGCTGTAAACTCGACAAAGCATTGCTAATTTTGTTACTGGTCGTGTAATTTTCTCTCTAGGCGTTGCTTGTGTTTATGTTCCTGGTAAGACCTTGTATAGAGCTATCGGATTGTTGCTGTGCCTAATCTGCACTTACTCTTGAAGAATTCACAGAATCGGACTGGTGGAAGGTATATCAATGTTTATTCACACATTAAATCATCAGGTACAAGCACTCACTACTTGCATGTTATACTACCCCAAGACACGAGATGATCAGTCTCGGAATGGCAGCTGACCTTCTATTCTCTGAGTCCATAACTCAGGGAATTTTCTTGAGTGATCTTCCTCGAGGTTCTCGTGCTGTCACCATTTTCAGCCATTGTCTACTGTGAGTCTAATCCGACCTCATGCCAATAGAAACTCCTTTATCTGGTTTGTGCAGGGACACTGTCTGGTAGAATCTCTCTCTTGTTTCAGCCTGCTTTTCTGTTTGGTCTACAAATCCTTGACCATCTGTTTGCTGTGCTCCTTCTAACCAGCCTCTCTATGTTTCAAAACGTTGTGTATTGTTGTGTGACGAGCCTCATTGTTTCAATTACGTTTTTATGTGTTTTTACTGAGTCTACACCCACCACCACACCACCCCCACCACCCCCGTCCCCCTCTGATCATGCAGGGCTATGCCCAAGGGATCACACTCTCATGTCTCTTTGGTAGTACACTTCTGCAATTATAATTTCATTGTTAACGCAAGATCATAAGCAGTGTAATGTTAAAGAAAGCACAATGTTAACATCGTTGTTACATAATTAATCACTTGTGCGAGCATAACGCAGTCGCAATTTAACTTTTAGAATACATTTGTCATTCATTAATTCATTTTAAGTATCTCCCAATAGTTATACAACTACCCTCGTCTTACATTATTAATTGTCAATATTTTAATGGAGCAACTTCGAATACTGATTGCCTTTCAGGTCGCTGTCCAACCTGTGTTCATACATCCTCTCACATTCCTTAATCAATTTCTTAAGTTTCCAAATTAAGTATGTCACATCTATCACCATGACACCCGAAACGACTATCAGGACATGGGAGATATTTCTAAACCAGGGTGTATCTTCACGTTTGACCCCCAGTTCCATAAGTCCTCCCACCAGGTAGAATCATTTATCTCATCAATCTGAACTTGTATCATCTTCCACTGTTGTTCCAGATTGTAGTACACTACAGCAATGGTTTCTCGTTGCTGCCTCTCTTGACCCAAACGTATGGGCAATGGCTGAATAGTATATTCATGTTCCCGAAGGTAATTTATCAAGTCGTCCTTAATACTTTCTGTAACAATTATCGTTTCTGTCTTTCTTTTATGTATGCCGACCAACTCCGTCTTCTCTACTCTTGTTGGTATTTGTGGATTGACAAGCGACGTACTGTTGCTCACCAGACAAATCCGGTTATGTCCATACTGGTACTTCTTCATTGTGGTGGTTAAGCAATATCTCCCCTTTGCCTTATAGGCCACATGGGTTAACCTGATAATGCCTTCCTCGTTTCCATGGTGCAATTTACAGTGGTATTAAATCCACATT
Organism: Heterodontus francisci; assembly: GCF_036365525.1. Classification (NCBI taxonomy): domain Eukaryota; kingdom Metazoa; phylum Chordata; class Chondrichthyes; order Heterodontiformes; family Heterodontidae; genus Heterodontus; species Heterodontus francisci. The sequence continues at coordinate 817,922 of NW_027140293.1, forward strand.
TTGATTCTGCTGTTTTATATGTATATATATATATATATATATATATATATATATATATAGGGTGAGGACATATGACCACCTGGTTTTCCAGACGACACTTAGACAAAGTTGTCCCAATTATCTCCTTTCCAATTTTCACAACAAAGGTCAATATATCATAGTATTTTCTGTAATCCTCTCCTCGCTGCATCTACTATTCTCTGCAGTAACAGGACAGATGGAAAAGGTTTGCCATCTGCTGACACAAAACCTCTCGCTTCCCACAGAGGTAGGTACTCGGTCAAACAGTTACACACGTACATACTGTCAGAATTTATATCAACCAATGGGGGAAACATGTGGTTGTGTCAGCACAAAGTGACTGCAGCTCATTCGGCACACTGCACACTTAAACTCGCCAGTAACTGTAAGGCAATGTCTTTAATAGGTTTTCCATTATGATCCTGTATATGTAATCCGCACTTTGCCTGCCTAATCCCATCCTCCACTGCAGATGAACCGTCAACAAAAATGTTGAGTGCTGGTTTGATTTCTGTTTTCTTCCTTTGTACACCCACACCCCCGCACTGATTTTGACACAAAATGTCCCTTGAGGGCCTTTTATGTCAAAACCTGACACTCATTGGGTTCAGCCTGGTAGATTAAATTGTATGCCAAGCATGTCAAATTATTTTCCTTTTATACTGAAATATATCTACCTTGCAAGAGCAAGGTCCACCGAGCAATGTGATTCTGAATAACGTTACCGTCCTTCAGTCATCCATCCACTAACAACTGGAAGGGTGTGTGTTCAGTTAGGATAGTAACGGGACAGAGGCGGACAATATAACATTACCGTCCTTTAACTGTCCAGCCAGTAACAACTGGAAGGGCGTGTGTTCAGTTAGGATAATAACAGGGCTGAGGCTGACAATATAACATTACCGTCCTTTAACTGTCCAGCCAGTAACAACTGGAAGGGTGTGTGTTCAGTTAGGATAATAACAGGGCTGAGGCTCACAATATAACATTACCGTACTTCAGTCATCCATCCAGTAACAACTGGAAGGGCGTGTGTTCAGTTAGGATAGTAACAAGGCTGAGGCTGACAATATAACATTACCGTCCTTCAACCGTCCATCCAGTAACAACTGGAAGGGTGTGTGTTCAGTTAGGATAGTAAGAGGGCTAAGGCTGACAATATAACATTACCGTCCTTCAACCGTCCATCCAGTAACAACTGGAAGGGTGTGTGTTCAGTTAGGATAGTAAGAGGGCTAAGGCTGACAATATAACATTACCGTCCTTCAGCTGTCCATCCAGTAACAACTGGAAGGGTGTGTGTTCAGTTAGGATAGTAACAGGGCTGAGGCTGACAAGATAACATTACCGTCCTTCAAACGTCCATCCAGTAACAACTGGAAGGGTGTGTGTTCAGTTAGGATAGTAACAGGGCTGAGGCTGACAAGATAACATTACCGTCCTTCAGCCGTCCATCCAGTAACAACTGGAAGGGTGTGTGTTCAGTTAGGATAGTAACAAGGCTGAGGCTGACAATATAACATTACCGTCCTTCAACCGTCCATCCAGTAACAACTGGAAGGGTGTGTGTTCAGTTAGGATAGTAACAAGGCTGAGGCTGACAATATAACATTACCGTCCTTCAGTCATCCATCCAGTAACAACTGGAAGGGTGTGTGTTCAGTTAGGATAGTAACAGGGCTGAGGCTGACAATATAACATTACCGTCCTTCAGTCATCCATCCAGTAACAACTGGAAGGGTGTGTGTTCAGTTGTGATAGTAACAGGGCTGAGGCTGACAATATAACATTACCGTCCTTCAACCGTCCATCCAGTAACAACTGGAAGGGTGTGTGTTCAGTTAGGATAGTAACAAGGCTGAGGCTGACAATATAACATTACCGTCCTTCAGTCATCCATCCAGTAACAACTGGAAGGGTGTGTGTTCAGTTAGGATAGTAACAAGGCTGAGGCTGACAATATAACATTACCGTCCTTCAACCGTCCATCCAGTAACAACTGGAAGGGTGTGTGTTCAGTTAGGATAGTAACAAGGCTGAGGCTGACAATATAACATTACCGTCCTTCAGTCATCCATCCAGTAACAACTGGAAGGGTGTGTGTTCAGTTAGGATAGTAACGGGGCTGAGGCTGACAATATAACATTACCGTCCTTCACCCGTCCATCCAGTAACAACTGGAAGGGTGTGTGTTCATTTAGGATAGTCACGGGGCTGAGGCTGACAATATAACATTACCGTCCTTCAGTCATCCATCCAGTAACAACTGGAAGGGTATGTGTTCAGTTAGGATAGTAACCGGGCTGAGGCTGACAAGATAACATTACCGTCCTTCAACCGTCCATCCAGTAACAACTGGAAGGGTGTGTGTTCATTTAGGATAGTAACGGGGCTGAGGCTGACAATATAACATTACCGTCCTTCAGTCATCCATCCAGTAACAACTGGAAGGGTATGTGTTCAGTTAGGATAGTAACAAGGCTGAGGCTGACAAGATAACATTACCGTCCTTCAGTCATCCATCCAGTAACAACTGGAAGGGTGTGTGTTCAGTTCGGATAGTAACGGGGCTGAGGCTGACAATATAACATTACCGTCCTTCAACCATCCATCCAGTAACAACTGGAAGGGTGTGTGTTCAGTTAGGATAGTAACAAGGCTGAGGCTGACAATATAACATTACCATCCTTCAACCGTCCATCCAGTAACAACTGGAAGGGTGTGTGTTCAGTTTGGATAGTAACAAGGCTGAGGCTGACAATATAACATTACCGTCCTTCTGACGTCCATCCAGTAACAACTGGAAGGGTGTGTGTTCAGTTAGGATAGGAACGTGGCTGAGGCTGACAATATAACATTACCGTCCTTCAGTCATCCATCCAGTACAACTGGATGGGCGTGTGTTCAGTTAGCTTAGTAACGGGGCTGAGGCTGACAATTTAAGCAACATTTTGAATCACCCAGAAGACGGCCAGCAAATCTTTTTCACACATTGTAAAGAGCCTTTCTACTGACGTTAACAAGTGAGATGCGTATTCCACTCGGCAGAATCGGCCATGTTTCTTCTTAAGGAATGCCGCTGATAAAGTGGTATCTGTGGTAGCGACATCGAGCGCAAAGGGTAGGGGTGGGTCCGGCACCTGTAACACCGGATCTATGGCCAACCACTGGTGGAATGTTGACGGACTATCATGTAATCCCTGGGGGAGACACATCCAGGTGTACAGTTGTCCGGGAATGTAAACACAAATTTATATTGACACCCTCGTACCAGCGAGAGTCTGGATAAATCTCCATCTGCCATTTCTCCGCCATAGTCTCCCATCGATCCATATCCTGCTGTATCCTCTGACAATCCTCATCATTATCCGCAACTCCACCCAGCTTTGTGTTTTCCACAAACTTACTAATCAGAAAAGCTACATTTTACTCCAAATCGTTTATATATACTACAAACAGCAAAGGTCCCAGCACTGATCCCTGCGGAACACCACTATTCACAGCCCTCCATTCAGAAAAGTGCCCTTCCACTGATACCCTCTGTCTTCTATGACCGAGCCAGTTCTGTATCCATCTTGCCAGCTCACCTCTGATCCCGTGTGACTTCACCTTTTGCACCAGTCTGCCATGAGGGACCTTGTCAAAGGTTTTACTGAAGTCCATATGGACAACATCCACTGCCCTTCCTTTATCAATCATCTTCGTCACTTCCTCAAAAAACTCAAACAAGTTAGTGAGACACGACTTCCCGTTCACAAAACCATGCTACCTCTCGCTACTAATAAGTTCATTTGTTTCCAAATGGAAGTAAATCCTGCCCCGAAGTATCCTCTCTAATAATTTCCCTACCACTGACCAAAGGCTCACCGGCCTGTAATTTCCTGGATTATCCTTGCTATCCTTCTTAAACAAAGGAACTACATTTGCTATTCTCCAGTCCTCTGGGACCTCACCTATAGCCAATGAGGATGCAAAGATTTCTGTCAAGGCCACAGCAATTTCTTCCCTTGCCTCCCTCAGTATTCTGCGTTAGTTCCCAGCAGGCCCTGGGGACTTATTTACCTTAATGCTTTGCAAGACGCCTGACACCTCCTCCTCTGTTCCCACGAACTTCAGAACTCTGTGGAGAACCAGAATGTAGCTCCTCAGAGAGAATCACTACCCTGTCTTTACATGGCTCATGATTCACCCCCAAGGAATTCAAACCCCACCATCCATCGCCAACCAACCAGGATATTTCCAGAATATTTCCTGGATGCCTTCCACCCGGACAGGCTGCCGGCGATTGCCTGGTAAGATTCCGGTTGCCATAGGACAACTTCACTTTCCCACCACGGATTCCCCATTCTCCACCATTGCCCCCATCTGAGATGCCCCATCATGATGCTTGGTCACCATCCTGCAATAAAAACCTTTTCATTAACTTCTTTATCCAACAACACATAGAATTATGCAAACACAACGCAACTATTCACCCTTGTAGATTCCCTTAGTGACTGTCTTGTGGGTTCCCTCGACTTTGCTAGGATCCTACACAGTGTTTCCCCAGTGTCTGCAGCATGGCTTATGGAAGGCTGCTGACTTTCACTGGGGAGACTGCATATGGCCTTGCAGGACGTCCTCGAGCAGCTCTGGGCTTTGAGGGCTCGGATTCGGACTGCACCACCTCGACATGGGCAGCAGCAGCCTGGGCTGGCTGATGGGTAACAGCAAGGACACTGGTGGAGTGACAGTGAAGGGCGAACAAATACTGTCATCCTGAGAGAGGACAGCAGGTTCATGCTCCACAGAGACACTGTCACTCCCACGGGGCGACACCTCAGGAATCCTAGTAATCTACTGGATCACAGATTGCTGGACTGCTGTGAGAGCCTGCAAAATCCTTTGAACACTGAGATCCACAGCCATGATGGCAGCAGTCTGATCCTGCATGGCAGCAAGCAATCTGAGTCTGAGTTTCCACTGCAGCACTGAGACGTTGGGTGTCTGCCATCTGTGCTGCAGTGGAAGCTGAGACAATGGTCACCAACAATTGTATCACAGCTGGGTCCGCTAGTGCTGTCAGGGAGTTAGTGATCACTTCCACAGGGGAAAGAATGTGCTTCAAACTCTGTGCAATGTCCTGTGCCATGTAGGAGTCGGACTCCTCCATGTTCCGAGACAGTGATAACAGACTGTCTGACAGGCCTGTCAATGGACAAAGTGTACATGTCGATCAGCATTCTCCTGTATGCTGTTCCAGCAATGTTTACATCTGTGTCCTGTGCATTATAAATCGTTTGTGACCTCGCCCTCCGGTGATCTGACACATGAACTATCCTTTCCCCCTGGCCTGGCTGCAGCTCACTCGTGCTCGGTGACTCACCACGTGCAGATTCCGACTCTATACCAGCCTCTAAGGTACACAAAGCGAAAGTATTTGATCTGGTGACTGTGAGTTTCAGACCAAGTGATGGGGCTTCGCCATCAGTGCTGTGCTGCTTCTCTCTCTCTCTGTCACCTGGAGCTGCTGTGACTGGGAAGCTGGCAGTTTTGGGTTATCATTGGAAAGTATAAAATCAGAAGGGGAGGGTTGTGGTGAGGGATTGGGAATGGGATGGAAAGCAGGAGGTCCATGGTCCCACCATCTGCAGCTTGTACATCTTCCCAGACAGTAGGATGAGGGGGAGGTGGGAGTTAAGAAGGAACGTCAGGCAGCAACATAACAACATCCTGAATGCTCTCGGTGATGCCGCATGCTCCGGGCTCTGTCACAGCCGGTCCCATGATGTGGAGAATCATCTCCTGCCTCAGGCTCAGGGGATGAAGGTATGCCTGGTCCCCACCGGATCACTGCTGCTCCCTGTGTTTATGAGCCACCTTGTCCTGGAAGAGAGAGGGCAGAATGTCACTGATTGTGTTGCACTGTGTTTGGGTGATGTGCCTGCCATAGCTGAATAGCTGGAGGCATGTGGAGGCAGGGAGAGGTGGATGTGAGGCTGGTATCAGTGGAAGTTATGTAAGGGTGAGATGGAGTATGTGAATGTTAGGTGTGGGTCCTGAGTGTTAGGGACAGCTGATGGGTGAGTGATGGGGGTGTGGTTCATTGAGCAGTGTGAGAGGTTACTGGTGTTGAGGGCAGGAGATGTCATGTGGAGATGAATTCACTGACATTGACCACCCGTGTGAGTTCATTTAACTTCTTCTGGCTCTTCTGCCAGGTCCTCGGGGCCAGACTTCTTGCACTGACCTCCCTGGCCACCTGCTCCTATTCACTTCGAAGTGCATTTCTTGAGGGTCTGCACCCCAGCCCATGGGAACATGACCTGTCTGCTCCTGTCACCCTCCATGACTAAGGCCTCCAGCACCACATCCGTGAACCGCAGAACCCGCTCTCTGTCCTAGTACTCCATTTACCTTGTCTCTAATTGCGGCATTTCACAGCCAGCAGCAGCCTGCTGTGATTCAGTGCAACTTCCCTTTAAGAGGAACAGACTGTCTTTAAGAGCTGAATCCTGGATGAAACACGAGCCAGCCTCACACAACCTTAGGCCCCAGCAGACAGACAGCACTGCGTGTCACCCTAGGCGGTACATAGAATTCGTGGAAATGAGAAGGCAGCAGGAAGTTTGTGTGTCACCTGCCTCAACACGAATAGGCAAGGGCAGATCACGAATTACAATCCCTACACCCGAAAAGCGAAGCAAACCCGATTTTCTCGCTATATCTATCTTCCTTTCCCACTTACGCATGTCTTCACTCGCTCTCTACACTCTCTGTCTATTTCTCATAGAATCAGAGACTGATGCAGTAAAAAGGAGGCTATTCGGCCCATTGTTTCAGTGCTGTCTCTTGGAATGAGCTACTTAATGAATTCCACCACCAACACCGCCCCCCCCCCCAACTTTCTGCAGTCTCTTTTCTTTCCTATTCAAATATTTGCTAAATTCCCTTTTGAAAGATATTATTGAATCTGCTTCCACCATGTTGTCAGGCAGTGAATCCCACATCCCAACAACTCGCTGTGCAAGAAACTTCTCCTCATTTCACCTCTGGTTCTTTGTCGATTACCTTCAATCTGTGTCTTCTTAATACTGAACTTCCTGACACTGGAAACAGTTTCACATTAATTACCCTATCAAAACCCTTCATGATTTTGAATTATATATTAAATCACCCCTTACCCTTCATTGCTCCAAAGAGAACAATCCCAGCTTTTCCAATCTCTCCACGTAACTGAATTCCCAGATCCCTGGTACCATTCTAGTAAATCACCTCTGTATCTTCACTAAGTCCTTGACATCCTTATCAAAGTGTGGTGATCAGAATTGGACACAATTCTCCAGCTGGGACCTAACCAATGATGTACAAACATCAGCATTTCCTCATGAGTTTTTTAACTCTGTGCCTCTCTCTCTGACACCAAGGACACTACATGTTACCTTCAAAGATCTCTGTGTGTACGCCGCAGGTCTCTCTAATCCTGCACCCGCTTTAGAATGGTACCATTTAGTTTATATTGTTTCTCCTCATACTTCCTACCCATGTCTCACTTCACACTTCACTGTGTTAAATTACATCTGCCATGTTCCTGCCCATTTCACCAGTCAGTCTCTGTCCTCCTGAAGTTTGTTACTATCCTTCTCACTGTTTATTAACATTTCTGAGTTTCCACTCATCACAAAACCTTGACATTATCCCCTCTGTACACAAGCCCATTGTATTAACATACTGCAACAGTGATCCCAACAGTGACCCTCGGGATAATAAAAGCAAAATACTGAGGATGATGGAAATCTGAAATAAGTACAAGGAATTCTGGAAATACACAGCAGGTCTGGGAGCATCTGTGGAGAGAGAAGTAGAGTTAATGTTTCAGGTCAGTGACCCTTCTTCAGCGTGAATATTTGGTAGGAAGCTCATCGCAGGAGCAACTATGACACCAGGCTGTAAACACTTTGCTTCAGAACAGGGGAATGCCACTGTGCACTTCCCTCCAGACTGAACAATAAATATTCTCCACTACTTTCTGCTTTCTGCTTCGCATCTCGATCAGATCTGCTTTTAAATTTCCCTGCTCTAAGTTGATCCATCCCAGCTACATAACTGTAATCCCTCATCCCTGGAAAAATTCCAGTAAAACTCTTTTATCCCCTCCCCAATGGGCTCATGTACTTCCTAAAATGTGGTTCCCTGTATTGGACACAATGCTCCAGGTGGAGCCGATCTAGTCTTTTCTATAGGTGTAATATAACATCCTGACTATTCGACTCTGTGTCTCTATTAATAAAACCTAGGAATCTATTTTCTTTGTTAACTGTTTTTAACCTGTCCAGCTCACTTCAAAGATTGCACACAAACACCCCAGGTCTCTCTGTTATTCTCACCACCTTTAAAGTTGTGTTATCTCTCCTCATTCATCCACCTGCAGTTCGCTATCACCTTCTCAAAGGCTATTAGGGATGGATGATAACTGCTGGCCCAGCCAGCGACACCCACAACCCATGAATAAATAATATTATAAAATCTTCCCACAATGTATCACTTCACACATCTGCCAGGCCAATTAAATATTAGGAAAACTAAAGCCAGTGTTTTCAAACCCCACATCAAACAGTTTTTAGCTACAGACTCCATCCCTCTCCTTGGCAACTGTCTGAGACTAAAGCAAAGTGTTTACAGCCTGGTGTCATAGTTGCTCCTGCGATGAGCTTCCTACCAAATATTCACGCTATCAATAAAACTGCCTATTTACACCCCCTTAACATAGTACGACTTCATCCCTGTCTCAGCTCCTCTGCTGATGAAACACTCCCCCTTGCCTGTGTTACCTGTAGACTTGACTATTCCAACACACTCCTGGCTGGTCTCCCACATTCTACCCGCCATAAACTTGAGGTGATGAAAGACACTGCTGCCCATGTCCTAACTCACACCAAGTCCTGTTCACCCATCACCCCCTGAACTCACTGACCGACATTGGATCCTGGTCAGCAACACATCAATTTAAAAACTCTCAGCCTTCTTTTCAAATGCTTCAACAGAGTTGCTTGCTAGGCCTTTACAGAGGGCAGTTAAGAGTCAATAACATTGCTGTGAGTCTAGAGTCATATGTGGGCTAGACCAGGAAAGGACAGCAGATTCCTTTCCCTAAAGGACATTAGTGAATCAGATGGTGTTTAACAAAAAACGATGATAGTTTCATGGCTCCATGACTGAGACTAGCTTTCTATTCCAGATTTTAACAAACTCCTGGCTTTTCTCACACATTCTACTCTCTGTAAACTTGAGGTCATCCAAACTCTGCTGCTCTTGTGTAAACTCACACCAAGTCCCGTTCCCCGATCACTGACATACATCGGCTGCCAGTTAAGCAATGTCTTGATTTTAAAATTCTCAACCGTGTTTGCAACTCCCTCGATGTCCTCACCCCTCCTTATCTATGTAATATTCACCAGCCCCACAACCCTCCAAGACATCTGCACTCCTCCAATCCTGGTCTCTTGTGTATGCTTGATTTTCATCATTGCTCCACTGGCAGCCAGGTCTTCAGCTGCCCAGACCCAAAGCTCTGGAATTCCCTAACTACACCTCTTTTATTTTATTCGTGTGTGGGATATGTGCATCGCTGGCAAGGCCAGCATTTTTTCCCATCCCTAATTGCCCTTGACAAATGAGTGACTTGCTCGGACATTTCACAAGGCAGTTAAGAGTTAACCACATTGTTGAGGGTCTGGAGTCACATGGAGGCCAGATCACGTAAGGACAGCAGATTTCCTTCCCGAAAGGACATTAGTAAATCAGATCGGTTTTTACAACAATCGATGATAGATTCATGGCACCATGACTGAGACTAAATTTCATTTCCAGATTTTTATTAATGAATTGAAATTATTAATTGATTGAATTTTAATTCCCACCAACTGCCATGTGGGAATTGAACCCATGGCATTAGCCTGAACCTCTGGTTTTCTAGTTCAGTGACATTACCGCTATACCACTGTCACTGCCTCTCTGCCTCACTTTCCTCCCTTAAGACACTACTTAATACCTCCTGCTTTGACCAAGAAATGTAAGTTGTTGTTGTTGGGCTTTGCCAGATATGATTTGTCATTACCATATCCCTGCTGCCGTCCATTTATTGTCCCGTGTTTTTTTCCAAGCAACGAATGTTTTTGTCCTGGGCTGTGAAGTCTAGAAATTTCCCACCAGCGACGTTAGACTGACGGGTCAGTAATTATACCGTTTGCTCCATCTCTCCTTTTTTAAACCGAGTGTAACATTTACAACCCTCCCATCTCTGGCATCAATCCCATATCCAAAATGGATTGGAACATTCTGTCACTACCTCTGCTATTTTCAACATTCCTTCCCTCAGCATCCCCCACACATCCCATTCAGACAGGGTAAATGGTCTACTTTATTGTGGCACAAGAAGAGTTGGATTGAAAGGGGTTAACTGAACCTCTTTGTTCAGTGATTGTAATTAATGTCAGTCATCATGGACCCTAATTGTGTCGCTGGAGGGTTTCCCTCTTCTATTAATACAGGACTCCTTTCAGTGTGTTATCCCATAGTGTCAACAACAGCATCATTCCGGCGCGATCAAGGATCAGCAGCCCCAGCGAGAGAGAGGATAGATCAGAATCTGAGAACAATAGATTGGAATGTTACAACAATGGGTCAGAATCTGAGAACAATAGATTGGAATGTGACAACAGTGGTTCAGAATCTGAGAATAATAGATTGGAATGTTACAACACTGGGTCAGAATCTGAGAACAATAGATTGGAATGTTACAACACTGGGTCAGAATCTGAGAACAATAGATTGGAATGTTACAACACTGGGTCAGAATCTGAGAACAATAGATTGGAATGTTTCAACAATGGGTCAGAACATGAGAAAAATAGCTTGGGATGTTACTACAATGGGGAGCAGGAGTTTCTCCTATTGGTTTGGCCTAGTTACTGCAGATTATTTTTGGCTAACATTTATGATCGGATCTATTATGCACTGAAGATGATTCAAACGATTTATAATCATATACTCGCTATTATTGGTGTCCCTGGTGAGTCTCTGTATCCAACGTTTAGAACTATAAACATATTTTACAGATTTAATGTTCTTGTCATGTCAATCTTGGGAAGTCTGAAGCCATTGTCTTCAGTCACTGCTACAAACTCCACTTCCTATCCACTGTCTGCATTCCTCTCGCTGCCCAATGTCTGGGGCTGAAACAGACTGTTTGCGACCTCTGCATCCAGTTGACACTGAGCTGAGTTCATCTCCATATTCTCTCCATCACCAACCCTGCCAATCATCACCTCTGTAATATGTCCCGTCTCCACCTCTGCCTCAGCCCATCTACTGCATAAACCCTCATCTGTGCCTTTGTTAAATCCACACTTGACTATTACAATTCTATCCTGGTCACCTTCCAATTCTATCCTGGTCACCCTCCCAGTTATTAACCTCCATAAACCACAGCCCATCCAGAAATCTGCTGCCTGTGTTCTAACTCACACCAAATCCCGATCACCCATCACCCCTGTGCTCACTGATCTACATTGTCTTCCGGTCTGGCAACACCTTAATTTTAATATTCTCATTCTTGTCTTTGAATCTCTCCATGGCCTCACCACTCCAATTAGCCCTATACCCCTCTCGATTTCACATATTCTTGTAAATCTTATGCCTTTGAAACTTTTTTAAATTCCCTTTTGAAAGTGAGTTTCTTTCCCCTCCCTAGCACCTCCGGCTGTGATTTTTACACTAAGGTGCCACTGGTGCCAATGTAGCAAAAACCTGGATCTATAAAAACGATGTGAATGGAACCGCCAACCACTTCTAGTGTGGCCAGCACACTCCCCCATTCTGTGTAGGGATCTAGCCTGGGTGTACTGTGCATTTGCTGTTAGTCGGAGGAGGGGTTTGGAGTAAAGTCAATGTTCCTTTCTTGCAGCTAATATGTACGTCTTTGAAACTGGGTCCGTGCGTGTCCACTGATCACGTGTGTTAGTCACTCACAACTGAGCATACATTCAGCAGCACCAGGAATCCCCTCTAGTATTTTTAAAAGGACCAGGCTTCCTGGTCCTGAATATTGAGGGATATTTGACATTCAAGAAGAATAGGAAGCTAGGTAAATGTGGAGGGGTGGCACTGTTAATCAAGGATGGTGTTGGGGCATAAGTTCGAGATGACCTCTGTTCAGGAGATCAGAATGTCGAATCGATTTGGGTGGAGGTGAGGAATACCAGGAGAAAGATGTCCCTAGCAGGAGTGGTCTACAGACCTCCTAACAGTAATCACAATGTAGGACATCGTATACAAGAAGAAATATTGTTTACTTGTGATAGACGTACGGCAATAATCATGGGTGATCTTAATCTACATATAAACTGGAAAAATCAGATTGGGAACAGTAGCCCGGATAAAGAGTTCATAGAATGCTTTCGAGGTAGTTTCTTGGAGCAGCACGTTCTGGAAACAACCAGAGATAAGGTTATATTAGACTTCGTATAATGTAATGTGACAGGATTAATTAATGACCTCAGAGTAAAGGCACCTTTAGGTAGCAGCGACCACATTATGACTGAATTTTACATCCAGTTTGAAAGAGAGAAGAGTTGATCTAAGATCAGTATTTTAAACGTGAATAAGGGCAACTATTTGGGCATGAAAGTTGAGCTCGCTGAAGTGAACTGGGTTACTTGTCTTGGAGATAGATCAATAGAGAAGCAGTAGCAGACATTTAAGGGGATATTTCAGGAATACTCCATAATAAGTATATTCCTACTATAAGGTGGAGGACCCACCAGCGGTTTAGTAAGAAATTACGGAAAACATCACTCTTAAGGAAAAGGCAGATAATTGTGCAAAGATGAGTGGCAGTTCAGATAATTGGTCAGAAAATAAAGAACAGCAGACAATGGCTAACGGGTTAATCAGGAGAAAGACATTCGAGTATGATAGGAAGCGAGCTAGAAATGTAAAAATGGATTGCAAGAGATTCGCCGCGTATTTAAAAAGGAGAAGAGTAAGTAAAAAGAGCGTTGGTCCTCTGGACAGTGAGAATGTGGAGTTAATAGTAGATAAAAAGGAAACAGCGGATGCAATGAACAAATATTTTGTTTCTGTCTTCACTATAGAGGATACAAGAAACATTCCAGTCGGAGCTGTAAATCAGGAGGTGGAAGGAAGAGAGTAACTTGGTGAAAATACAATTGCGAGGGAAGCTTTACTGAGCAAACTTATGGAGTTGCGGGCTGAAAAGTCCCCGGGTCCTGATGGGCTTCATCCCAGAGTCTTAAAAGAGGTGGCTAATGAAGTAGTAGTCGTGTTGTTGTTAATTTTTCAAAGTTCACTAATTTTCGAAAGGTTCCATCAGACTGGAAAGTAATAAATAGAACCCCTCTATTCAAGAAGAGGGGGATGCAGAAAGTAGGTAACTATAGGCCAGTTAGCTTGACATCTGTCGTGGGGAAGATGTTTGAATCGATCATTAAGGAGACTTTCGCTGGGCACTTAGAAAAACTCAAGGTAATCGCGAATAGACAGCATTGTTTTGTGAAAGGGAAGTCATTTTTAACCAATTTATTGGAGTTCTTTGAAGGAGTAACATGCGATATGGGTAAAGGGGAGTCCTTTGACATACTGCGCTTGGATTTCCAGAATGCATTAGACAAGGTGCCACATAAAAGGTTATTGTGCAAAGTATGAGCTCATGGTGTAGTGGGTAACATATTAGCTTGGATCAAACTTTTATTGGCCGGTTGCCGAAAAGAGGGAGTATGCATGAATGGGTCCTTTTCAGATTGGCAGGATGTGACAAGTTGAGTCCATCATGGGTCTGTGCTGGGGCCTCAACATTTTACAATTTATATGAAAGACTTAGATGAGGGAAGCGATGGCATGTTAGCTAAATTTGCAGATGACTCAAAGATAGGTAGGAAAGTATGTTGTGAAGAGTACACAAGGAGGTTGTAGTCCAATATAGATAGGTTGAGTGAGTGGGGAAAAAAATCTGACAGATGGAGTATAATGTGGGAAAATGTGAAGTTTTTCACTTCGGCAGGAGGACTGCAAAATTCCGAGGTGCTGAGGGATCTAGGTTCTGTAGTGCATGAGTCACAAACAGTTAGTAGGTAGGTACAGCAAGTAACAAAGAAGGCTAATGGAATGCTCTCCTTTATTACAAGAGGAATTGAAAATAAAAGTCAGCATGTGATGCTTCAGTTATACAGGACATTGGTGAGACCACATCTCGAATACTGTCTGTAGTTTTGGTCTCCTTATTTAATGGAGGATGTGAATGCTTTGGAGGCGGTTCAGATGTGGTTTACTAGATTGATACTAGGAATGAGCAGGTTGTGTTCTGAGTAAAGGTTGGACGGACGGTCTTGTTTTCACTGGAATTTAGAATAGTGAGGGGAGATTTGACTGAAGTTTATAAGAACCTGAAAGGCCTTGACTTGGTGAATGAGGAAAGGATGTTTCCTCTTGTGGGTGAGTCCAGTACTAGGGGGCACTGTTTCGAAATTAGGAGTCGCCGCTTTCGGACAGAGAGGAGGAGAACATTTTTCTCTAGAGGGTTGTGTGACTTTGGAATTCTCTGCCACAGAAGGTGGTGGAGACGGGATCATTGAATATTTTTAAGGTGGAGATAGATAGATTCTTATCAGGCCAGGGAATGAAAGGTTATCAAGGTTAGATGGGAGTGTGGAATTCGAAACACAAACCGATCAGCTATGATCTTATTGAATGGTGGTGCAGACACGAGGGGCCGAATGGCCTACGTCTGCTCCTAGTTCATATGCGTGTATTTTTTACTCAGCTTACATGTGAGGTGCTTTTGACTTACTTCTGTTATTGCAAAGTTAGTGGAGGTGCTGTGGTTGGTTTTCTGGAGGTTGCATTGTGAGCTTCTGCAGACATTCATGGAGGACAGAGGATTTGCTAACCGAACTCTGGACGAGTTATGGGGACTGTAGTTACATGACCTACAAATGGAGCAGAGGCTAGAGAGGGGAAACTCTGTAAAGTGGGAGGAGGAGGGGGCTCTGCCCTACCCACCCCGGGTTCTCCAAGAGCAAACAGAGCAGTGGTCCTAATATCGAGCCCTGGGGAACACCACTGTATACTCACCTGGAGTCTGACCAACAACCTTTCACCATTTCTCTCTGTTTACTTTTCATTAGCCAATGTTATATCCACAATATAACTGTCCCTTTAATCCATAGCGTTCAGTTTTCCTAACCTGTCTATTGAATGTCATTTGATCAACCACCTTTTGAACGTCCATATATATAACTTCAATCACACCACCCTCATCAGCCCTCTCCATTGTTTTATCAAAGAACTCCATCAAGTTTACCTCAGCACCACCTCTCTCCACTCCTCCACTGTTGTTAAATTATCAGACTGCTTATGCAACATCCAGTACTGGATGAGCAGAAATTTCCTCCAATAAAATATTGGGAAGACTGAAACCATTGGGCTGGACTATGTTGGGCTCCTGATGTAGGTCTCCATGGAGCCACACATCGGGATTGCTGGGCCTGATCTTTCCAGCTGCGCAGAGGCTCGTGGCTCCCCGCCCCCTCCCCACCAACCACTCGGCAGCGGTACCCTCCTTTAAATATATCAATAAACTTAATGTATACATTTCAGTCCAATTCCCTGTGATCTTACTGACAGCCCGGGATCTTCCATGCAGCGGCTGACACTCACACACCTTCATAATAAAAGCAAAATACTGCAGATGCTGGAAATCTGAAATACAATCCAGAAATGCTGGAACCACTCAGCAGGTCTGGCAGCATCTGTGGAAAGAGAGGCAGAGTTAACGTTTCGGGTCAGTGACCCTTCTTCTCACACACCATCGCTTTCCCGTCCACGGAAAGCCAACGCCACAGAGGTGGGGAAGGGGGGAAAGTAGGATTTTTAGAGTGCTGATGGGGTGGGGGGTGGTGGCTGGTGCTTGTGGCGGGCGTGGCCAACTCTGCATTAATCGTGTAGGGGAAGAAGGGGCAAACTCAACACTTTGGACAGTTGTTGGGTTGCGAGGGTACTCGGCAGTTTAAGTATTTGGAGGGGCTGGTGGGAAGGCAACTATACAATGTAAGTTTTTTGGGGGAAATGGGCAACATTTTATTTGCAGTGCACTGGCGGGGGTGTGTGTACGGGGTTAAACTTTGCACTTTTTGTGGCAGGTCAGGTTGCCCTTTAAAAATGGCACCAGTGTCTGTCCAGAGACAGCTGACAGCACTACTGTTGTCGCTCAGGCCGTCCCTGTTACGTGATTGGGGGTGGAGTGGGCGGCCCGTTCACTGTATTAAAATGAGACGTCGCCTGCTACATCACAGTGGCACAGCAGACACAGACTGCACATATGGGCCACCAATGTTTCGCACTCCGCTGGGGAGAATAAAATTCAGCCCCTTGTTTTTGCTTCCCGCTCCAATCTCCCTTCCCCAGCTAGCAATTATTTCCTTCTTCCTGGTAACTGTCTGACATTACTATAGTCTGTTCACAACCTTGGTGTCACATTGGACCACAAAATAGGCTTCTTACCTCATACTGGTGCCATCACCACAATCGCCTATTTCCATCTCTGTAACATCACCTGACTAAATCCCTGCCTCAGCTCATCTGCTGCTGAAACCCTCATTCAAGAAAAGAGGCGCTGCTGGATCTGGTACTTGGGAATGAGGTGGGCCAAGTGGATCAAGTACCAGTAGGGAAGCACTTAAAGGACAGTGGTCATTACATAGAACATAGAACATAGAACATTACAGCGCAGTACAGGCCCTTCAGCCCTCGATGTTGCGCCGACCTGTGAAACCATCTGACCTACACTATTCCCTTTTCATCCATATGTCTATCCAATGACCACTTAAATGCCCTTAAAGTTGGCGAGTCTACTACTGTTGCAGGCAGGGCGTTCCACGCCCCTACCACTCTCTGTGTAAAGAAACTACCTCTGACATCTGTCCTATATCTATCACCCCTCAACTTAAAGCTATGTCCCCTCGTGTTTGCCATCACCATCCGAGGAAAAAGGCTCTCAATATCCACCCTGTCCAACCCTCTGATTATCTTATATGTCTCTATTAAGTCACCTCTTCTCCTCCTTCTCACTAACGAAAACAACCTCAAGTCCCTCAGCCTTTCCTCGTAAGACCTTCCCTCCATACCAGGCAACATCCTAGTAAATCTCCTCTGCACCTTTTCCAAAGCTTCCACATTCTTCCTATAATGCGGTGACCAGAACTGCACGCAATACTCCAGGTGCTGCCGCACCAGAGTTCTGTACAGCTGCAGCATGACCTCGTGGCTCCTAAACTCGATCCCACTACTAATAAAAGCTAACACACCATATGCCTTCTTAACAGCTCTATTAACCTGGGTGGCAACTTTCAGGGATTTATGTACCTGGACACCAAGATCTCTCTGCTCATCTACACTACCAAGAATCTTCCCATTAGCCCAGTAGTCTGCAATCCTGTTACTCCTTCCGAAGTGAATCACCTCACACTTTTCCGCATTAAACTCCATTTGCCATCTCTCAGCCCAGCTCTGCAGCCTATCTATGTCCCTCTGTAACCTACAACATCCTTCGGCACTATCCACAACTCCACCGACCTTCGTGTCATCCGCAAATTTACTAACCCACCCTTCGACACCCTCATCCAGGTCATTTATAAAAATGACAAACAGCAGTGGCCCCAAAACAGATCCTTACGGTACACCACGAGAAACTATACTCCAGGATGAACATTTACCATCAACCACCACCCTCTGTCTTCTTTCAGCTAGCTAATTTCTGATCCAAAGCACTAATTCACCTTCAATCCCATACTTCTGTATTTTCTGCAATAGCCTACCGTGGGGAACTTTATCAAACGCCTTACTGAAATCCATATAGACCACATCCACGGCTTTACCCTCATCCACCTGATTGGTCACCTTGTCAAAAAACTCAATAAGGTTTGTGAGGCACGACCTACCCTTCACAAAACCGTGCTGACTATCTCTAATGAACTTATTATTTTCAAGATGATTATAAATCCTATCTCTTATAACCTTTTCCAACATTTTACCCACAACCGAAGTAAGGCTCACAGGTCTGTAATTACCAGGGCTGTCTCTACTTCCCTTCTTGAACAAGGGGACAACATTTGCTAACCTCCAGTCTTCCAGCACGATTCCTGTCGATAATGATGACATAAAAATCAAGGACAAAGGCTCTGCAATCTCCTCCCTGGCTTCCCAGAGAATCCTAGGATAAATCCCATCTGGCCCAGGGGACTTATCTATTTTCACACTTTCCAAAATTGCTAACACCTCCTCCTTGTGAACCTCAATCCCATCTAGCCTAGTAGGCTGTATCTCAGTATTCTCCTCGACAACATTTTCTTTCTCCATCATAAGGTTCAGGCTGACTACATAAAAGGACAAAGGGTAAGAATAATTAACTGAGGGAAGGCCAACTTCAGCGGGGTAAGAATGCAGCTGGGGAAAATAAATTGGAGTCAACGTTTGGCAGGAAAACAATAGCTGAACAATGGGCTACCTTCAAAGAAGAGATAGTTTGGGCTCAGTCAAGGTGTATTCCTTCGAAGGGGAAAGGTAGTGTATACAAATCCAGAGCTCCCTGAATTACAAAAGAGGTGAGTGACGTAGAGATTAAGATGAAGAAGAAAAAGTGTGCTTATGACAGACGCCAGGTAGACAATCCTACTCAGAACCAGGCAGAGCGGAAGCATAAAAGCAAGTAAGAGAAGTAAAATAGAATATGAGAAGAGTCTGGCGGCTAGAATTAAATGGAGTTCCTAAGTTTTCTATAGACGTATAAACAGGTAGCAAAAGGAGGAGTTGCACCAATTAGGGGCAACACAGAGGATTTGCACATGCATGCAGAGGGCATAGTTGAAGTATTAAATTAATACGTTGCATCTGTCTTGACCAAGTGTAACAAAAGTGATTCTTTTTTGGTCAAAAAAAATATTTCTAAAGGCATTTATGGTTCAGCTGAATAAATGTTAGACCGTTTTTTTTAATTAAAAATTGAACCACCAAGAGGTCACTGAGAGGGAGCTGGACTGGCAACAGAGTTACTGGTTATCACAAGGCTCGGGTTGGAGATGAAGCCGAAACCCTGGTAGCGGGCAGAAAAGTGATAAGTTCTCCTTTGATTCGACAAGCCCCGTTGTCGCAGAGAACACCTGGGATGGACAGAAAAACTGACAAGCTTTCTGGTTGTCGGTCAGTGTGTGTGGTTTTACCTTCCGGAAGGAGATAACTTCAAGTCTGAAGAAAAGGTCAAGAAAGCAGAGAGGACTACAACCCAGCTCATTTTCCAGAAATTCCAGAACAGACCTTGTGACGTCAACGGAGTTGAGTCATCTTGCTTCCTGTTTGAAGAAAGCCTGCTCAAATAATTCTGAATGCCGCCTGAAGAGAACTGTTGTCTGGTAACCTGGATGTGTGTGCTCAGAAGTTAGACTGCATGCTGGTTTGGAACAACATAACTCATCTGCTGTTTCCTTCAAAATGGGCAACCAGTTAACCCAAATGCTTTTTGTTTGTAACAGAGCTCTGAGCGAAAAATCTATTTTTTTAGATCTTGTTTTCGGTTAACCAGTGTATATGTCTGTGTTTGAGTTTTAAGGGACTAAGGTAAAAAAAAGTAACTTTAAAATTTGGTTCTGGTTGAAAGGGACTTTGAAGTTTGGTTAAGGTGGGAAGGGGAAGTAAAAATTTAATTGTTGGATTTTTTAAAATTTGATCTGTGTGATATTGTTTTACTTCATTTCTAGTTGAGACTTTTTTATTCGATCCTGGGATGTAGGCATCACTGGCTAGGCCAGCATTTGTTACCCATCTCTCCATAACCCTTGAGAAGGTGGTGGTGAACTGCCTTCTTGAATCGCTGCAGTCCATGGGAGGAAGGTTCACTCACAATTGTGTTAGGAATGGACTTCCAGGATTTTAACCCAGCGATAGTGAAGGAATGGCGATATAGTTCCAAGTCAGAATGGTGTATGACTTGGAGGGGAACTTGCAGGTGGTGATGTTCCCATGCATTTGCTCCCCTTGTCCTAGATGGTAGAGGTCGCGGGTTTGGAAGGTGCTGTCGAAGGTGCCTTGGTGCATTGCTGCAGTGCATCTTCTAGACGGTACACACTGCTGCCACTGTGCGTCGGTGGTGGAGGGAGTCAATGTTTGTGGATGGTGTGCCAATCAAATAGGCTGCTTTGTCCTGGATGATGTCGAGCTTCTTGAGTGTTGTTGGAGCTGCAGCCATCCAGGCGAGTGCAGAGTATTCCATCACACTCTTGACTTGTGCCTTATAGATGGTGGATAGGCTTTGGGGAGTCAGGAGGTGAGTTACTCGCTGCAGGATTCCTGGTCTTACACCTGCTTCATTTATGATAAACTGTTAATTGTTTAGTTCAGTAAAGTGTGTTCTATTCTGATGAAAATAGTGTATCTGATGGACTGTTTCAGCAAGTGGGAAAATGAGAAACAAATGTTGTGACCTGTGGAGAAGCAGGACTGAATTAACAGTGCACACCTCTCGCCTCGGGTCATAACACAAGGAAGAAGGTACAAAACAGGCAATGGTGAAAGAGCAGGTAATTAAGAAAAAAGAAGGGTTTAAAATTGATAAAGTGGACATATTAGATAGGCTGTCTGGAGGTAAAGTGAATAAAGCACCAGGGCCAATGAGGTGCATCCAAGGATGATGAGGGAAGTGAGGGTGGAAATCGCAGAGGCACTGGCCATAAATTCTCAATCTTCCTTAGACTAGGGGTGATGCCGGAGGACTGGAGAATTGCAAATATTACATCCCAGTTCAAAAATGGGTGTAAAGTTAATCCCAAGAACTCCAGGCCAGTCAATTTAACTGCAGTGGTGGGGAAACTTCTAGTAATAATAATTCGGGACAAATTAATAGTCACATGGACAAATTCGGGTTAAGTAAAGAAAACAGCATGGATTCCTGAAGGGCAAATACTATTTAACTAACAGCCTGGAGATTTTGAGAAGGTAACAGAGAGGGTTGATGAAGGCAATGCTATTGATGTGGTGTATTGTATTAACAAAAGGCATTTGATACTGTGCCACATAACAGACTTGTGAGAAAACTTATAGTTCATGAATGAAAAGGGACGGTAACAACATGGATACGGCTTTGGCTGAGTGGCAGGAAAGAAAGAATTGTAGTTTGTGGATGTTTTTGGGGGGCTGGAGGAAAGGATGGAGGTCCCCAGGGGTCAGTGTTGGCACCTTGATTTCCCTTATATATATTACAAGAGCGACGTCTCAATTCATTCCATCTTCGCTGCCTCCGGAGAATCCTTGGCATCAGGTGGCAGGACCATATCTCCAACGTGGAAGTCCTCGAGGCGCCCAATATCCCCAACATATACACCCTACTGAGTCAGCAGCGTTTGAAATGGCTTGGCCATGTGAGCCACATGGAAGATGGTCGGATCCCCAATGACGCATTGTACAGCGAGCTTGTCACTGGTATCAGACCCACTGGCCATCCGTGTCGCCGCTTAAAAGACATCTGCAAACGCGAAATGAAGTCCTGTGACATTGACCACAAGTTGTGGGAGTCAATTGCCAGTGATCTCTAGTGCTAGCAGATAGCCATAAGGGCGGGTCTGAAGAATGGCAAGTCGAAGAGACTTAACAGTTGACAGGAAAAAAGACAGAAGCACAAGGAGAGAGCCAACCATGAAATAGCCTCGACAACCAATTTTATCTGCAGCGCCTGTGGAAGAGCCAATTCACTCTAGAATTGGCCTTTATAGCCACTCCAGGTGCGGCTCCACAAACTACTGACCACCTCCAGGCGCTTATACATTTTCTCTCGAGACAAGGAGGCCAAAGAAGGTAACTGACCAAGACCATGGTGTTCAGGGCACAATTTCAGAGTTTGCAGATGATACGAAATGTGGAAGCATTGTGAACTGTGAGGAGGATGGTGTTGAATTTCAAAAGTACTTAGACAACTTGGTGGAATGGGCAGGCAGGTGGTAGATGAATTTCAATGCAGAGAAATATGAAGTGATTCATTTTGGTAGGAAGAATATTGAGATAATGTAAAATAAAGGCCACCATTCTAAAGGAGCAGAGAGACCGAGGTGTATATGTGCATAAGTCATTGATGTTGGCAGGAGAGGTTGAGAGAGCATTTAATATAGCATACAGTATCCTGGGCTTTATTAACAGGGACATTCAGTACAAGAGCAAGGAAGTTATGTTGAACTTATAAAAACACTGATTCAGCCTCAGCTGAAGTATTCTGTCCAATTCTGGGCACCACACTTTAGGAAGATTGTGAGGGCATTGGAGAGAGTGCAGAAAGGATCTATGAGAATGCTTCCAGGCATAAGGACTTTCAGTTATGAAGATAGACAGGAGAAGTTAGGATCATATTCCTTGGAGAAGAGAAGGCTGAGAGGTGAGTTGATTTGATAGAGTTGTTCAAAACCATGAGGGGTCTGGACAGAGGAGATAGAGAGAAACTGTTTCCACTCGTGAAAAGAATCGAGAACGAGAGGGCACAGATTGAAATTAATGGGTAAGAGAGGCAGAAGTGACATGAGGCAATACTTTTTCACGCAAGGAATGGCTAAGGACTGGAATGTACTGCCTGAGAATGTGATGGAGACAGGTTCAATTGAAGCATTCAAAATGCAATTAGACTGTTATCTGAAAAGGAAGAATGTGCAGGGTTATGGGGAGAAGGCGGGGAATGGCACGAGGTTAATTGCTCTTTCGGAGAGCCGATGTGTACATGATACACTGAATAGCCTCTTTCTGTGCTGTAATAATTATGTGATTCCCTGATTCATGCCTTTGTTACCTCTGTGCATAACTATTTCAACTCACTCCTGGCTGATCTCCCACATTCTACTCTCTGTAAGCTTGAGGTCATCCAAAACTCTGCTGCCCATGTCCTCGCTCACACCAAGTTTTCTTCCTCTATCACTGACCGACATGGCTCCCAGTAAAGCAATGTCTTGATTTTAAAATTCTCATCCTCGTTTTCAATACCTCCATAGAACAAAGAACAAAGATAATTACAGCACAGGAACAGGCCCTTCGGCCCTCCAAGCCTGCGCCGATCCAGATCCTCTATCTAAACATGTCGCCTATTTTCTAAGGGTCTGTATCTCTTTGCTTCCTGCCCATTCATGTATCTGTCTAGATACATCTTAAAAGACCCTATCGTGCCCGAGTCTACCACCTCTGCTGGCAACGCATTCCAGGCACCCACCACCCCCTGCGTAAAGAAAGTTCCACGCATATCCCCCCTAAACGTTTCCCCTCTCACTTTGAACTCGTGACCCCTAGTAATTGAATCCTCCACTCTGGGAAAAAGCTTCTTGCTATCCACCCTGTCTATACATCTCATGAATTTGTACACCTCAATCAGGTCGCCCCTCAATCTCCGTCTTTCTAATGAGAATAATCCTAATCTGCTCAACCTCTCTTCATAGCTAGCGCCCTCCATACCAAGCAACATCCTGGTGAACCTCCTCTGCACCCTCTCCAAAGCATCTACATCCTTTTGGTAATGTGGCGACCAGAACTGCACGCAGTATTCAAAATGTGGCCGAACCAAAGTCTTATACAACTGTAACATGACCTGCCAACCCTTGTACTCAATACCCCGTCCGATGAAGGAAAGCATGTCATATGCCTCCTTGACCACTCTATTGACCTGCGTTGCCACCTTCAGGGAACAATGGACCTGAACACCCAAATCTCGCTGTACATCCATTTTCCCCAGGACTTTTCCATTTACTGTATAGTTCACTCTTGAATTGGATCTTCCAAAATGCATCACCTCGCATTAGCCCTGATTGAACTCCATCTGCCATTTCTCTGCCCAACTCTCCAATCTGTCTATATTCTGCTGTTTTCTCTGACAGTCCCCTTCACTATCTGCTACTCCTCCAATCTTAGTGTCGTCTGCTAATCAGACCACCTATACTTTCCTCCAAATCATTTATGTATATCACAAACAACAGTGGTCCCAGCACGGATCCCTGTGGAACACCACTGGTCACACGTCTCCATTTTGAGAAACTCCCTTCCACTGCTACTCACTGTGTCCTGTTGCCCAGCCAGTTCTTTATCCATCTAGCTAGTACATACTGGACCCCATGCGCCTTCACTTGCTCCATCAGCCTACCATGGGGAACCTTATCAAACGCCTTACTGAAGTCCATGTATATGACATCTACAGCCCTTCCCTCATCAATCAACTTTGTCACTTCCTCAAAGAATTCTATTAAGTTGGTAAGACATGACCTTCCCTGCACAAAACCATGTTGCCTATCACTGATAAGCCTATTTTCTTCCAAATGTGAATAGATCCTATCCCTCAGTATCTTCTCCAGCAGCTTCCCTACCACTGACGTCAGGCTCACCGGTCTATAATTACCTGGATTTTCCCTGCTACCCTTCTTAAACAAGTGGACAACATTAGCAATTCTCCAGTCCTCCGGGACCTCACCCGTGTTTAAGGATGCTGCAAAGATATCTGTTAAGGCCCCAGCTATTTCCTCTTTCGCTTCCCTCAGTAACCTGGGATAGATCCCATCCAGACCTGGGGACTTGTCCACCTTAATTCCTTTTAGAATACCCAACACTTCCTCCCTCCTTATGCCGACTTGACCTGGAGTAATCAAACATCTGTCCCTAACCTGAACCTCCGTCATGTCCCTCTCCTCGGTGAATACCGATGCAAAGTACTCGTTTAGAATCTCACCCATTTTCTCTGACTCCATGCATAACTTTCCTCCTTTGTCCTTCAGTTGGCTAATCCTTTCTCTAGTTACCCTCTTGCTCCTTATATATGCTCCCTATCTCTGTAATATCCTCCAGCTCCACAATCCGCCAAGATATCTGTGCATCTCTAATTCTGGCCTCTTGTGCAGCCCTGATTTTCATCACTCCACCACTATTATCTGCACCTTTAGCTAATGAGGCTCCAAGTTCTAGAATACCCTCCCTTCACCTCTCCGCTTCTCCACCTCGCTTTCATCCTTTAACACGCCCGTTAAAACCTACTTCTTTGACCAAGCTTTAAACTAGTATCTCATTTTCGGGAAGCACCCTGGGACATTTCATTATGTTAAAGGCGCTGTATAAATATAAATTGTTGTTGAAGTTTGCCAAACATGATTTGTTATTACCAGACCCCTGCTGCTTCTTGTTTGTTATCGTATGTTTTTCAAAGAAACGAATATATTTCTCCTGGGTTGTGACCCCATGAAATTCCCCCAGTAGTGATGCGTGTCTGACTGCTCAGTAATTACAGGGTTTACTCTATCTCTCCTTTTCTAAACAGGGTGTAACAATTACAGTGCTCCAGTCCTCTGTCATCGCTCCCATATCCAAGGAGGATTGAAAGATTCTGGCCAGTGCCTCTACTATTTTCACCATTCCTTCCCTCAGTAACCCTCACGCATCCTGTCCAGAGTAAATGTTCTGCTTTATTGTAGTATGCAAGGTGTCGGAATGAAAGAGTTAACGGAATCCATTTGCTCAGTGACTGTAATTAATGTCAGTCTCTATGGAACCTAATTATTTCACTGGAGGTGCTCCATCTTCTAATCGTAAGGGACTCTTTTCAATGTGTTTTCACATCGTGTGAGTGGGAGCATCATCCCTGGCACTAATAGGGACCAGCGTCTCCAGAGAGAGGGGGAGGATAGATCAGAATCTGAGGACAATAGATTGGAATCTGACAACAATGGGTCAGAATCTGAGAACAATAGATTGTAATGTTACAAAAGTGGGCAGGGGATTATCCTGGGATATTGACACTCTTTCTGCATATTATGATCGGCTACCATTAGCATCTAGCATCTATTATGCAGTGAAGATTATTCAATACATTTACTATCTCATCCTTGCTATTGTTGGTGCTCCTGGTAAGTCTCTATATCCAGCTCTTCATTCTATAAACCATATTAAACTGCATTACTGTACTTCTCGTTTACTCTGCCCTTGCTGATTTTGGTATCCCTCCAGCTATTATCTTTATATAACCATTGCTAACCGCATTATGGTTTGTGTAATTTAATCTCTCATCTTTGCTTCTGTTGTTGCCCCGGTAAGACTCTAGTTCCAGCCATGCGATATGTAAACCTTGCTTCACTGAAATACTGATTTGGAATTTATTTATTTTTTTGAAGACTGAAGGTAGTGTCATTGGTCTCCATAAGAAACTTCATACCCTATTTGTGAACCACTTACCTTTCACTGGCCAGTGTCTGAGACTGAACAAGACAGTCTACAACCTCTGTAGTAATTTAAACCTGAGCTGATTTCATCTCCATATTCTCTCCATCAACAAACATCCCTACTGCCACCTCTGCAATACCTGCCGTCTCCACCACGGCCTCAGCCCATCTGCTGCATAAACTCTCATCTGTGCCTTTGTTAAATCAACACGTGACTATTCCAGTTCTGTCATGGTCACCTTCCCAGTTATAAACCTCCATAAACCACAGCCCAGCCTGCGGTGGTGTCTCAGTGAACATCAACGTCAGCTCGAGGAACAAAACCTCATTGTCTGATTAGGCATTCTACAGACTTCCAGACTGAACATTGAGTTCAATAATTTCAGATCAAGACTGGCTCTTTTAATTATTTAGCTTTATCATTTTTTTTGCCATATCCTGGCCATAAACTGGATTTTTTAATGTTGCTTGTTTTGGCTTGGGCTGTTCATTATTTTGTCATTTAACACCTTTGCTGCACTAACGCTTTGTCTTTCACCACACCACAAGCACACTCTCTTTGCCTTTGCCCCATGACCTCCTTGTCAGTTAATCTCTATGACCCTCTGTCCTTTCAACACCTCTTTTTTCTCTTTTGCCCCACCCTTGCTTTATATCCTTAAAACCTGACCTTTCTAACCTTTGCCAATTCTGATGAAAAGTCACAGGCCTGAAGCGTTAACTCTGCTTCACTCTCCACAGATGCTTCCAGACCTGCTGAGTCTTTCCAGCACTTTTTGTTTTCATTTAAGACTTGTAGTGGAGTTCCCCAGGGATCAATGTTGGGATCGTTTCTCTTCCTGACAAATATTAATGACATAGACCTTGGTGCACAGGGCACAATTTCAAAGTTTGCAGATGATGCAAAGCTTGGGAGCATTGTGAACTATGAGGAGGATAGTGTAGAAATTCAAACGGACATAGACAAGTTGGTGGAATGGATAGACAGGTGGCAGATGAAGTTCAATGTGGAGAAATGTGATGTGAATCATTTCGATAGGAAGAACATGGAGAGGCAATATAGAATAAATTGTACAACTCTAAAGGGGGTGCAGGAGCAGAGGGACCTGGGTGTATATGTGCATGGGTCATTGAAGTTGGCAGGGGAGGTTGAGAGTGGTTAATAATCCAGACAGCATCCTGCGCTTTATTCACAGCAGCATGGAATGCAAAAGCAAAGAGGTTATTTTGAACTTGTATGAGACACGAGCTCGGCCTCAGTTGCAGTATTACGTTTAGTTCTGGGCACCACACTTTAGGTAACGTGAAGGCATTGGGGAGAGTACATAAACATTCACAAGAATGGTTCCAGAGATGAAAAATATCAGTAATGAAGAGAGACTGGAGAACTGGGAACATTTTTCTTCGAGAAGAGAAGGCTGAGAGGAGATTTGAAAAAAAGGTATTCACAATTATGAGGTGTCTGGACAGAGTGGATAGAGAAAAACTCTCCCCACTTCTGAAAGGTTCTAAAACGAGAGGGCAAAGAATAAAAGTAATTGGTAAAAGAAGCAGAAGTGACATGAAGAAAACTTTTTCACACAGCTTGTGCTTAAGATCTGGAATGTGCTGCCTGAGAGTGTGGTGGAGGCAGATTCAATCGAGGTAAACAGGAGGAAGTTGGATAGCTGTCTGAAAAGGAAGTTTGTACAGAGTTACATTGAGAAGGCAGGGGAGTGACACTAGATGAATTGCTCTTTTGGACAGCCAGTGCAGACACGATGGACTGAATGGCCGCCTGTAACAATTCTGTGATTCTGTGACAGTTGACCACAAAATGAGCTTCCACCGTTATATTCGTGCCATCACTATCACCACCTATTTCAACTTCAATAACATCGCCTGATTTCACCCCTGTCTTAACTCATCCGCTGCTGAAGCTCTCAGTCATGCTTTCATTACCTGCAGACTGGACTATTCGAACTCATTCTCCCACATTCTACGATCTGTAAACTTGACGTCATCTAAAACTCTGCTGCCTGTGCCTTAACTCACAGCAAGTCTCATTCCCCGATCACTGACCGACATCAGCTCACAGTCAAGCAATGTCTTGATTTTAAAATTCTCATTCTTGTTTTCCAATCCCTCCATTGCCTCACCCCTCACTAACTCTGGAATCCCCTCCAGCCCCACAAACCTCTGAGATATCTCTGCTCCTCTAATTCTGGCCTCTTGTGCATCCCTGATTTTAATTACTCCACCATTGTGGCCACACCTTCAGTTGCCACGGCCCAAAGCTCTGGAATACGCGCCCTACACAGCTCCATCTCTACATCTCCCCACCTCGCTTTTATCCTTTAAGACACTCCTTTAAAACTTGCCTACTTGACCAAACATTTGGTCACCTAACCTAATATCTCCCTTGGTGGTTCAGTGTTATACTTTGTTTCATAATGCTGCTGTGAAGTACCTTGGGATAAGTTCTTGCTGAACTTTGCCAGACATGAATTGTCATTAGCATATCCATGCGGCTTGAAATGTATTATGCTATGCTTTTCCAAGCAAATAATATTTCTGTCCTGGGTTGTGAAATTTCACTACCACTGACGTCAGATTGACTGGACAGTACAGGGTTTACCACATCCCTCCTTTTTGTAAACTAGGTGTATAATTTGCAGCCCTCCAGTGCTCTGTCATCACTCCTATATCCAGAGAGAATTGATAGATTCTGTGCAGTGCTTCTTCCATTTGCACCATTCCTTCTCTCACCAACCCTCAGAATTCCCATCCAGACCGGGTAAATGTTCTAGTTTATTGTGATACAAAAATTGTTGGATTGAAAGGGGTTAACTGAACCTGTTTGTTCAGTGACTGCAATTAATGTCAGTCTCCATGGACCCTAATTGTGTCACTGGAAGATTTCCCTCTTCTATTAATAAGGGGCTCCTTTCAATGTGTCAGTGGAAGTATCACGTCACTCCCGGCACTAACAGGGATCAGCGGCTCTGGAGAGAGGAAGAGGAAAGATCAGAATCAGAGTACAATAGATTGGAATGTTACAACAATGGGCTGGAGTTTCATCTGGGAGTTTAACTTTCTTTCTGCAGATCATGATCAGTTCTCATTAAACAGTCGGATCTATTACTCACAGAGGAATATTCAATACATTTACTACCCCTTCCTGCCTATTATTGGTGTCCCTAGTAAGTCTCTGTATCTAGCTATTAATTCTATAAACCATGTTTAACTGCATTACCATTCTTGTCATTTCCGCTGCCCTCCTTGCTGCTGTTGTTATTCCTGGCAAATTTCTGTCCCCAGATATTAGCTCTATAAACCATTGCTATGTGCATTAGAGTGCTTGTAATTTACTCTCCCATCTTTGCTGTCCCTGGTAAGTCTCTATTTCCTGCTATGAGATCTGTAAAATTTGTTTCGCTGAAATAATGTTCTTGCTATTTAAATTTGGGAAGAGTGCAGTTGTCACTGGTCTCCATAAGAAATTCGATCCACTATCCATGAACCACGATCTCCTCATAGCTAAATATCTGAGGCTGAACCAGACAGTTTGCAACCTCTGTGTTCTATTTAAATCTGAGCTGAGTTCATCTCCATATTCTCACCAACCCTGCCTACTACCACCTCTGTACTAACACACATCTCCACCTCTGCCTCAGCCTATCTGCTGCATAAACATTCATCTGTGCCTTTGTTAAATACACACTTGACTATCCCAATTCTATCCTGGTCACCCTCCCATTTATAAACCTCTATAAACCACAGCACATCCAGAACTCTGCTCCCTGTATTCTAACTCACACCAATCCCGATCACCCATCACCCTTGTGCTCACTGATTTACATTGACTCCCAGTCTGGCAGCACCTTAATTTTATTATTCTCATTCATGTGTTTGAATCCCTCCATGGCCTCACCCCTCCAGTTAGTCCCATTCCCCTGACAGTTCCCATATTCCTTTTGAACTTCTAGTATTTTCTTCAATTAGCTTTAAAAATAAACTTCACCCCCTCTTTATTCTACCACTGACCACGGTTTTCAGCTCCACAGCTCCACAGGGCCCAACGTCATGGACGCTTGGATCCATAAAAAGGTATGAGCTGAGCTGCCGGTCACTTCCAGTGCTCCATGCTGGACAGGGATTTAGCGCTGGACAGGGATTTAGTGCTGGACAGGGATTTAGATCGGGTTTATCAAGCATGTGCTGGTAGTGTGAGGAAGGATCTGAATATGGTGCCAATCAGCCATTCCAGCAGCTTTGATGTGTGACTTTGAAACTTGGCCTGTGCACGTCCACTGACCACCTGTGTTAGTCACTCTCAGCTGAACATATATTCAGCAGCACGAGGAGCCCCTCTCGTGTTATTTAAAAGGACCAGACATCCAACTTACAGGTGAGGGGCTTTTGAATTACTTTTGCTATTGTAAAGTTAGTGGAGGTGCTGTGGATGATTTTCTGGAGGTTGTGTTGTGAGCTGCTGCAGACATTCAGGGAGGACAGAGGATGTGGTGACCCAAGACTGGACGAGGTATGAGAGCACTTTTCCTACCTTACCTGCCCCAGGAGCAGTGTGTGAGGTGACTCTGATTCAAAAAGGAGTTAGTCACAGAGCTGTGTCACCTCCTGCAACACATGGAGCCTCACACCAGAGTGATGACGGAGCTGTCAGTGGACGTTAAGATCGCAGTTTCATTGAAAGTCTATGCATTTGGATATTTCCAGGCAGGAGCAGGAGACATATCCAGTATTGAGTAGTAGAGGTTGATGGAGTTCAGAAGAGTGAGGGAGGGATCTCATAGAAACCTGCAGAATTTTAATCAGTCTGGACAGACTAGATGCAGGAAGGATGTTCCCGATGTTGGGGTGTCCAGAACCAGGGGCAACAGTCTAAGGATAAGGGGTAAACCTTTCAGGACTGAGATGAGGAGACATTTCTTCACCCAGAGAGTGGTGAGCCTGTGGAATTCGCTACCACAGGGAGCAGTCGAAGCCAAAACATTGTATGTTTTTAAGAAGGAGTTAGATATAGCTCTTGGTTCTAAAGGGATCAAAGGATATGGGGGGAAAGATTACTGAGTTGGATGATCAGCGATGATCATAACGAATGGCGCAGCAGGCTCGAAGGACCGAATGGCCTACTTCTGCTCCTATTTTCTATGTTTCTATGTTTCCCTGCTTTTGTATCCTTGCCTCCAAGATCTGATATGTTTTACTAAACACTCTCCTAATATGTCCTGCCACCTGCAATGATAAATGCATATGGAGCCCCAGGTCCCTCTGCTCCTGCACAATGTTCAGAACTGTGCAATTAAGTCTATCTTGCCTTCCTATTCCTTCTGGCATAAGGCATCACCTCACACTCCTCTGTACTAAATTCCACCTGCCATTTCTCTGTTAATTCTGATGGATTGTCGATATCCTGTTGCAAGCAGTTTGTCTCATCCTCAGTGTTTGCCACGCGTCCAAGTTCGGTGTCATTGGCAAGCCTTGAAATTCTGCTCTGTATTCCAAGATCCAAGTCATTTATATATAGCAAAAAAAAAAGTGGTCCTAGCACTGACCCTTGGGGAACATCACTGCCTACCATCCTCCAGTCTGATAAACAACCATTTAACACTACTCACCCTTTTCTTTCCATCAATCAATATTTGATCCAATTGGATGCTAATCCATGTGATTCAATTTTGTTATCCAACATTTTAGAACATAGAACATAGAACAGTACAGCACAGTACAGGCCCTTCGGCCCACGATGTAGTGCCGAACCTTTAACCTACACTAAGATCAAACTACCTACACACCCTTCATTCTACTATCATCCATGTACCTATCCAAGAGTCGCTTAAATGTCCCTAATGTATCTGCTTCTACTACCGCCGCTGGCAGTGCGTTCCACGCACCCACCACTCTCTGTGTAAAGAACCTACCTCTGACATCTCCCCGAAACCTTCCTCCAATCATCTTAAAATTATGCCCCCTGGTGATAGCCCTTTCTGCCCTGGGAAAATGCCTCTGGCTATCCAATCTATCTATGCCTCTCATCATCTTGTACCCCTCTGCCAAGTTACCTCTCATCCTTCTTCGTTCCAATGAGAAAAGACCTCGCTCCCTCAACCTTTCTTCATAAGACATGCCCTCCAGTCCAGGCAGCATCCTGGTAAATCTCCTCTGCACCCTCTCTAAAGCTTCCACATCCTTTTGTGTGGTACTTCATCAAACGCTTTCTTAAAATCCATGTAGACCATTCACCACATTCTTTTCATCAACCTGCTCTGTTACTTCATCAAAATAAATTGAATTAGTTCATGAAAGCATGATCTGCTTTTTAAAAATCCGTGCGGACAACCCTTAATTAACTCAAACATCTCCTAGTGTGTGTTGATTTTTTTCCCGCTGATTTAGTTTCTAAAACCTTCCTCACCACTGATGTTAAACTAACTGACCAGTAATTACGAGGCCTGTGTGTTGTCCATTCCCATTGATAATTCTGGGAGGTGAGGGTGACCATCTATGTCATCGTTTTTTCGCTCAGCAGGGGGAAGCAGAATGAGAGATCCCGTGGCTTTGTCAGGATAGCGGGAATCCTGATGGTGTTGGTGTCTCTGCGGGGGCCCCATGTCAATGGGGAGACGTACAGAAACTGAAAGAACTCTCACTCCATTAAAGTACAGTTGGTGTGTGAGCATGCCCAGTACATCATGTTGGTGAATGTTCACTACCCTGTCAGCAGCCACCACACCTTCATTCTGAAGCAGTCAGCCATTGTCAACACTTAGGGCTTCCATACAGAACCAGAATGTGGCTCCTCGGAGGCAAAGAAAAAAACCGTCTAGACACAGCTCATGTTTCTACATCCGTAAACCACCTACCACCGCCACCCAACCTCCCACAATTAACATGTGTATAATGTGAGCAATGGATTCACCAGGAACATGGTGGGACAGACCATCGGTGTGATGAAGCAATGCTTTCAATGTCTGAACCGCACGGGGAGAGCCCTCCAGTACACACTGGAGCAGGTGTCCAAGTTCATGGTGTTCTGCTGCACCCTTCATATCACCACCATCATGAGGACACAGGCATTGGCACCAGGAATCCGGAGTACACCTCAGGAGGAGGAGTAGGACGCAGGGAGGATATTTCCTGGACGCCTTCGAACTAGACAAGCTGTCGGAGAATCCCTGCTAAGATTTTGTTTCCCATAGGACAACTTCCCTTTCCCACCATGGATCCCCCATTCTCCACCATTTCACCCATCTGAGATGCCCCATCACAGTGTCCCCTTGGTCACCATCCTGTAATAAAAACCACCAACATAAACCTTTTCAGTAACATCTTTATCCAACAACACATCCAATTATACAAAAAGAAAATGGAACTATTCACCCTTGTATATTCCCTTAGTCTCTGTCTTGTGCCTTCCCTCGACTTGCCACGTGCTCCCCAGTGTTTCCCTAGTGACTGCAGCATGGCTGGTGGAAGATTGCTGACTTTCATTCGGGGAGACTGCAGATGACCTTGCAGGACGTCCTCGAGCAGCTCTGGGCCTTGAGGGCTTCGATTCAAACTGTACCACCTCGACATAGGCAGCAGCCCAGTAATGTTCTGCTCTGAGTCCTGTGTATTATAACACGTTTGTGACCTCGCTGTCCGGGAGCTGCCACATGCACTATCCTTTCCCCCTGCCCTGGCTGCAGTTCGTGCGTTTTCGATGAATCAGCATGTGCAGATTCCGACTCTATACCAGCCTCTAAGGCACACACAGTGGAAGTATTTGAGCTGGAGGCTGTGAGTATCAGACTAAGTGATGGGGCTTCACCATCAGTCCTGTGCTGATGCTCTCTGTCTGTCTCCTGGAGCTGCTGTGACTGGGAAGCTGGCAGTTTTGG
Organism: Heterodontus francisci; assembly: GCF_036365525.1. NCBI lineage: Eukaryota > Metazoa > Chordata > Chondrichthyes > Heterodontiformes > Heterodontidae > Heterodontus > Heterodontus francisci. The sequence goes on from NW_027140293.1 coordinate 852,093, forward strand.
GGTAACATTGGGAAGTGTAAAATCAGAAGGGTCGTATTGGGATGAGAGATTGTGGGTGGGTTGGAAAGCAGGAGGTCCATGATCCCACCATCTCCAGCTTGTACATCATCCCAGACAGCAGGATGCAGGGGGAGGTGGGAGTTAAGAAGGGGCATAAGGCAGGAACATAGCATCATCCTGAATGCTCTCGGCGATGTCGGATGCCACGGGCTCTGTCACTGCCGGTCCCATGATGCGAAGAACCATCTCCTCCCTCAAGCTCAGGGGTTGAAGGTATGCCTGGCACTCGCCGGTTCACTTGCTGCTCCCTGTGATTATGGGTCACCTTGTCCTGTAAGAAAGAAGGCAGAATATTAATGATTGTGTTGCACTGTGTTTTGATGATGTGCCTGCCATAGCTGAATAGCTGGAGGTAATTGGAGGCAGTGAGAGGTGGGTGTGAGGCTGCTATCAGTACAAGGTGTGTGAGGGTAAGGTGGAGTATGTGAATGTTAGGTGTGAGTCCTGAGTGTTAGGGACTGCTGATGGGTGAGTGATGGGGGTGTGGTGCATTGAGCAGTGTGAGAGGTTGGTGATGTTGGGGGTAGGAGATGTCATTTGGAGATTAATTCAATGATATTGACCACCCGTATGAGCTCATTAAACTTCTTCTGGCTCTGCTGCCAGATTCTCATGGCGAGAATTCTTGCATTGACCTCCCTGGCCACCTTCACTGATCCCCTTCGGAGGACGTTCCTTGGGAGTCTCCACCCCACCACACGGAAACAGAGCCTCTCTCCTCCTGTCACCCTTCGTAACTAAGACATCCATCCCCACATCCGTGAACCGCAGAACCCTCTGTTGCAGTGTGCTATTTACCTTGTCTCCAATTGCAGAATTTACAGTGAGCACCAGCAGCCTCCAGTGAATCAGTGCATCTTCTCTTTAAGAGGGACAGACTGCGTTTAAAAGCTAAACCTGGCTGAAGCATGTGTCAGCCTCACACACCTTTAGGGCCCTGTTAAGCATCCAGACAGACAGCAGCGCAGGTAACCCGGGGTGGCACGTAGAATTCATGGAAATGAGGAGGCAGCAGGAAGTGTGTTTGTCACCTGCCTCAACAGGAACGGGCACGGGCAGATCATGATCCCTCTGCCCAAAAACACAACGTACTCTCTATTTCTATTTGCTGTTCTCTCTTTCACACTTTCTCACTCTCTGTCTTTCTCTCTCTCTTCACTCACTTTCTCTTGCTCAAAAAATAACAGATTGATGCAGCACAGAAGAAGGCTATTCGGCCCTTTGTGTCAGTGCTGTCTCTTCGAAAGAGCCATCTAATTAGTTCCTCTTTCCTCCTCTTTCCCCAGACTCCTGTTTTTCTTTTCCTTTTCAAGTATTTGCTAAATTGCCTTTTGAATGATATTATTGAATCTGCTTCCACCATGTTTTCAGCCAGTGAATTCCAGATCCCAACAACTCGCTGTGGAAGAAAATTCTCCTCATTTCACCTCTGGTTTTTTGTCAATTACCTTCAGTCTGTGTCTTCTTAATACTGAACGTCAGATTTTTGGATTTAGATACACAGCACTGGAACAGGCCCTTCGGCCCACCGAGTCTGTGCCGACCATTAACCACCCACTTATACTAATCCTACACTAATCCCATATTCCTATCACATCGTCACCTGTCCCTATATTCCCTTACCACCTACCTATACTAGGGGCAATTTATAATGGCCAATTTACCTATCAACCTGCACGACTTTTGGCTGAGGGAGGAAACACACAAACTCCACACAGGCAGTACCCATAATATGAGGCTGCAGTGCTAACCACTGCACCACTGTGCCGCCCCTGTTTCTGACACTGGAAACAGTTTCACATTGATTACCTTATCAAAACCCTTCATAATTTTGAATTTTATATCAAATCTCCCCTTACCTATCACTGCTCTAATGAGAACAATCCCAGCTTTTCGAATCTATCCACGTAACTGTATTCCCAGATCCCTGGTACCATTCTCGTAATTAACCTCTGTATCTTCACTACGTCCTTGACATCCTTACCAATGTGTGGTGATCAGAATTGGACACAATTCTCCATCTGGGACCTAACCAATGATGTATAAATATCAGCATTTCCTCCTGAGTTTTATTACTCTGTGTCTCTCTCTCTAACACCAAGGACACTGCATGCTACTAACTAAGATATGTGTGTTTACACCCTAGGTCTCTCTAATCATGCACTCACTCTATAATGGTACCATTTATTTTATATTTTTTTCTTCTCATACTTCCTACCCAAATGTCTCACTTCACATTTCAATGTGTTAAATTCCATCTGCCATGTTCCTGCCCATTTCATCAGTCAGTCTCTGTCCTCCTGAAGTCTGTTACTATCCTTCTCACTGTTTATTAACATTTCTGAGTTTCCTTCCATCTGAAAACTTGGACATTACCCCCTCTGTACACAAGCCCACTGCATTAGCATGCAACACCAGGGATCCCAACAGTCACCCTGGGGAACCCCACTGTGTACTTCGCTCCAGCTGAAAAACAGCCATTATTCCCCACTCTCTGATACCTGTCACCTAGCTAATTTCTTGCATGCTGGGATTGAAAAAGAAAAAAAAGGACTTCCATTTATGTAGCGCCTTTCATGACTACTGCATGTTCCAAAGCGATTTACAATCAACGTATACTTATAATGCCGACTCACTCTTGTACTGTCGGAAAAAGGGCAGCCAATTTTCGCACAGCAAGATCCCACAAGCAGCAATGTGATCATGACCAGATCTGTTTTTATGATGTTGCTTGATGGATAAATATTGTCCAGGCCACAGGAAATAAATCCCCTGATCTGCTGCTAAATAATCTCACAGGATCATTAGCATCCACCTGAGAGGGCAGATGGGGCCTTGGTTTAACGTTTCATTCGAAAGACTGCTCATCTGATAGCGCAATACTCCCTCAGTACTGTCGCTGCACTGTCAGCCTTGATTCTTGTGAAAAAGTCATTTCATGACACTTGATCCTGGAAGCTTGTGACTGAAAGTGGAGAGAGCTACAAACTGTGCCTCGGCTGACTTTGGCCCTTTAATCCCATGTGTTTCTAATTGGGTCACACGGCTGTTACATAGTACTTTATCAAACACCTTTTGAAACGATAGGAAAATTGTAAAAGTACAGGCAGGAAAAGTCATAGAAACATATAATAGCATTGCATGGAAGGGGGTCATTTGGTCTATGAAGTCTGTGCTGGCTCTTTTGATGAGTTTCCAGTGAGTTCCACACCCTGGATCTTTCCCAGATCCTTGAACTTTTCCCCTTAATATCTAACCAAATCACTTTTTGAACCTACTTTTGAATCTGTATCCTTCAGCCTTTCATACAATAATTTGCAAATCCGAAACAAAAATTGCATTACAATAATCCCCATGTCAACTCTGCTTCTTTTTTCCAATCACCATAAATCTATGTCCTCTGGTTAATGGCCCCTCATACATTAGAAACATTATATAATTTACATAAACCCTTCATGATGTTAAATATCCCTATCTGATCACCTTGTAAATGTCCCTGCTCAAAGGAAAACAATCCCAGCTACATAACTGTAATCCCTCATCCCTGGAAAAGTTCCAGTAAAACTCTTCTGTCCCCTCTCCAAGGTTTCATGTACTTCCTAAAGTGTGGTTTCCAGTATTGGACACAATACTCCAGATGGAGCCGGACTAGTCTTTTCTATAGAGTTAACACAATATCCTGGCCAGTCTACTCTGTGTCTCTATTAATCAAGCCGAGTAATCTATTTGCTTTGTGAACTGTTTGTTAACCTGTCCAGCTACTTTCAAAGATTGCATACAAACACCTCAGGTCTCTCTGTTACTCTCAATAGCTTTAAAGTTGTGCCATTCAGCTTGTATTATCCCTGGTCATTCATCCGGAAGAAAATGGGCTTATCAGTGATAGGCAACATGGTTTTGTGCAGGGAAGGTCATGTCTTACCAACTTAATAGAATTCTTTGAGGAAGTGACAAAGTTGATGGATGAGGGAAGGGCTGTAGATGTCATATACATGGACTTCAGTAAGGCGTTTGATAAGGTTCCCCATGGTAGGCTGATGGAGAAAGTGAAGTCGCATGGGGTCCAAGGTGTACTAGCTAGATGGATAAAGAGCTGGCTGGGCAACAGGAGACAGAGAGTAGCAGTGGAAGGGAGTTTCCCAAAATGGAGACGTGTGACCAGTGGTGTTCCACAGGGATCCGTGCTGGGACCACTGTTGTTTGTGATATACATAAATGATTTGGAGGAAAGTATAGGTGGTCTGATTAGCAAGTTTGCAGACGACACTAAGATTGGTGGAGTAGCAGATAGTGAAGGGGACTGTCAGAATACAGCAGAATATAGATAGACTGGTGAGTTGGGCAGATAAATGGCAGGTGGAGTTCAATCAGGGCAAATGCGAGGTGATGCATTTTGGAAGATCCAATTCAAGAGTGAACTATACAGTAAATGGAAAAGTCCTGGGGAAAATTGATGTACAGAGAGATTTGGGTGTTCAGGTCCATTGTTCCCTGAAGGTGGCAACGCAGGTAAATAGAGTGATCAAGAAGGCATACGGCATGCTTTCCTTCATCGGACGGGGTATTGAGTACAAGGGTTGGCAGGTCATGTTACAGTTGTATAGGACTTTGGTTCGGCCACATTTGGAATACTGCGTGCAGTTCTGGTCGCCACATTACCAAAAGGATGTGGATGCTTTGGAGAGGGTGCAGAGGAGGTTCACCAGGATGTTACCTGGTATGGAGGGCGCTAGCTATGAAGAGAGGTTGAGTAGATTAGGATTATTTTCATTAGAAAGACGGAGGTTGAGGGGGGACCTGATTGAGGTGTACAAAATCATGAGAGGGAGAGACACGGTGGATAGCAAGAAGCTTTTTCCCAGAGTGGGGGATTCAATTACAAGGGGACACGAGTTCAAAGTGAGAGGGGAAAGTTTAGGGGGGATATGCGTGGAAAGTTCTTTATGCAGAGGGTGGTGGGTGCCTGGAACGCATTGCCAGTGGAGGTGGTAGACTCGGGCACGATAGCGTCTTTTCAGATGTATCTAGACAGATACATGAATGGGCAGGAAGTAAAGAGATACAGACCCTTAGAAAATAGGCGACATGTTTAGAGAGAGGATCTGGATCGGCGTAGGCTTGGAGGGCCGAAGGGCCTGTTCCTGTGCTGTAATTTTCTTTGTTCTTTGTTATTTCAATTAGCTCAATCAGGCATAATCTGCCTTTTGCAAATCCGTGCTGACAATCCTTAATTAACTCAAACCTCTCCAAGTGTGTGTCGTCCTTTTCCCCTGATTATTGTTTCTAAAACCTTTCCCACAACTGGTGTCAAACTAACTGACCAGTAGTTACTAGGCCTGTGTATTGTCCATTTTTAATTCTGGGAGGTGAGGGTGGCCATCTTTGTCATCATTTTCTCCCTCAGCATGGAGAAGCAGGATGTGAGATCCCATGGCTTTGTCAGGATAGCGGGAATCCTGATGGTGTCCGTGGCTCTGAGGGGCCCCCATGTCAACGGGGAGAGGTACAGGAACTGAAAGAACTCTCACTCCATTAATGTACAGTTGGTGTGTGAGTATGCCCAGTCCATCATGTTGGTGAATGTCCTCTATCCTGGCAGCAGCCACCATACCTTCATTCTGAAGCAGTCAGCCGGTCCCAACACTGCGGGTCTCCATGCAGAACCAGAATGCGACTCCTCGGAGACAAAGAAAACCCCCTCTAGACACAGCTCGTGTTTCTACACCCCCAAACCACGTCCCAACACCAACCAACCTCACACAATTAACATGTGTATAACGTGAGCAATGGAGTCACCAGGAACATGGTGGGACAGACCATCGGTGTGATGAAGAAATGCTTTCGACGTCTGATCCGCTCGGGTGGAGCCCTCCAGTACACACTGGAGCAGGTGTCCAAGTTCATGCTGTTCTGATGCACCCTTCATATCATCACCATCATGAGGACACAGGCATTGGCACCAGGAATCCGCAGGCTACCTCAGGAGGAGGAGGAGGCAGGGAGGATACTTCCTGGATGCCTTCGACCCTGACAGGCTGTCGGACATTCCCTGCTAAGATTCCGGTTCCCATAGGACAACTTCCCTTTCCAACCACGGATCCCCCATTCTCCACCATTACACCCATCTGAGATGCCCCATCACTGTGTTATTACAGCACAAAAGGAACTATTCATTCCGACGTGTCTGCATCGCCTCTCCGAATGAGCAATTCCTAATCCCATTCCCTGTCTTCTTCCATCAACGCTGCACATTCTTCCTTCTAATACACCAGTTTATTCAGCTTTAGCATGTTTTTGATGTGGTCACCCAACTGCTGAAAATTATGCAGGGAGAGAGGGAATGGGTGATCCCCAGACAGTCAAAAAGAATCAGGCAGGTAGTGCTGCAAACCCTTGAGTGCATCTCACTCTCCAACAGGTATTCAGTTCAGACTACTGAGGAAAGTGATGCTTCACCTGGGGAGTGCAGCCAGAGCCAAGTCCGTGTCAACACGGGTGGCTGAGCTGCAGAGCGGGGTCGAGGGATGACTGGAAGAGCCATAGTGATCAATAGTCAGGGGAACAGGCAGGCGTTTATGTGGCCACAGACGTGAATCGAGGATGGTGTCATGCTTGTCTGGTTCCAGGGACAAGGATGTCATTGAGCGACTGCAGAGCATCTTGAAGGAGAAGGTGAACAGCCAGCTGTCATGGTCCACATCGGAACCAGCGACAAAGGTAGAAAGAGGAATGTCGTCCTGCAGTCAGAATATATGGAGCGAGGGAAGAAATAGGCCAGCAGGACCTCAAAGTGGTAACTTCTGGATTGCTCCCAGTGCCATGCACAACTGAGTATAGAAATAGAAAACTAAGACAGATGAATGTGTGGCTGGGAAGATGGTGCAGGAGGGAGGGCTTCAGATTCCTGGGACATTGGGACCAGCTTTGGATTAGATGGGACCTGTACAGGCCGGACTGGTTGCACCTGATCGGAGCCGGGACTGGGTTACTTGCAGAACGTTTTGCTAGTGCTGTCGGGGAGGGTTGAAACTAGTTTTGCAGGGGGATGGGGACCTGAGTGTAGAATCAGTAGGGACAAAACCTGAAACGTAAATAGAAGGCAGAAAATTAATGGATGAGTCCAGGAGACAGAGGAAAAGAGGGTTAGAATTCATTTTTAAAAGAGGTTGGCAGTGCTCAAGGGTATCTATTTCAATGCAAGGAGTATAGCAAATAAAGTAGATGAGCTGAGGGCACAGATAGACAGGTAGCAGTATGATATCATAGCTATTACAGAAACATGGCTTAAGGAGGGACAGGAATGGCAGCTCAACGTTCCTGGTTACAGGGTTTTCAGACACGATAGGGAGGGGGATAAGAAAGGAGGGGAAGTGGCAATTTCGGTCATGGAATCTATTGCAGCTGTGAGGAGGGATGATATGTTGGAAGGTTCATCAAATGAGACCATATGGATTGAGCTAAGGAACCAGAAAGGGACAATCACACTGTTGGGAGTGTGATCCCGACAGCCAAATAGTTAGAGGGAGATAGAAGATCGGATATGTAGGCAAGACTCTATGAAGTGCAAGAACCATCGGGCAGTAATAGTAGGGGATTTTCATTACCCCAATATTAACTGGGATAATTTTAGTATGAAAAGAATTGAGGGAGCAGAAATCTTGAGGTGCATTCAGGAGAACGTTTTTGACCAGGATGTAACAAGTCCAACAAGAGAGGGTGCGGTTTTAGACATTGTTTTAGGAAATGAAGATGGGCAGGTGGAGGAGTGACAGTGGGGGAGAATTTTGGTGGGAGTGATCATAATTCTGTTAGTTTTAACTGAATTATGGGACAGGACAAGAGATATATCAGCAGTTAGAGTTCTCAATGGGGAAAGTTGTACCCCAGTCTGTTCAACTGAGGAAACAGCTGTTTGAAGGTAATTCAGTCTCAGAGCAGTGGGAGGCATTGAAAGGGGAGATTCCAGAGGTTCAGGATAAACATGTTCCCACAAAGAAAAAGGGTGAGGCGGCCAAATCTCGAGTCCCATGGATGTCAAGGAGCCGACAGGGTAGGATAACGCAGAAAAGCAAAGCTTATTTCCGACACTGAGAACTCAATACTGCAGAAAGCCGAGAGGAGTATAGAAAGAAGAGGCGTCAAATCAAAAAGGAAATTAGGAATGGAAAGAGAGGGCATGAAAGAATATTGGCAAGCAAAATCAAGGTGAACCCAAAGATGTTTTCTCAATACATTAAGAGTAAGAGGATAACTAAGGGGAGAGTAGGCCCCATAGTAGATCAGAAAGGTAACCTTTGTATAAGGGTGGAAGATATTGGACTGGTTCTTATTGAGCACTTAGCGTATGTCTTCAGAAAAGAGGGGGGATTTAGATATTGTCGTTAAGGAGGAAAAGTGTGAATTATTGGATATAATAAACATAGGGAGAGAGGAAGTATTAGTTTAGTTTAGAGATACAGCACTGAAACAGGCCCTTCGGCCCACCGAGTCTGTGCCGACCATCAACCACCCATTTATACTAATCCTACACTAATCCCATATTCCTACCACATCCCCACCTGTCCCTATATTTCCCTACCACCTACCTGTACTAGGGGCAATTTATAATAGCCAATTTACCGATCAACCTGCAAGTCTTTGGCATGTGGGAGGAAACCGGAGCACCCGGAGGAAACCCACGAAGACACAGGGAGAACTTGCAAACTCCACACAGGCAGTACCCAGAATTGAACCCGGGTCGCTGGAGCTGTGAGGCTGCAGTGCTAACCACTGTGCCACTGTGCCGCCCTATACTGGGAAAGTTTATAATGGACTGGGCAGTATCACCCTGTTGAACCCCGTGATGTAAGTGAAATGTTTGATGCCCCAGAAAGTGGTTAACAAATGTCCTTCACAAACAGAGACCATCATTTTGCAGTCCTCACTGGAAAGAAGTGTAGTGCCAGAGGATTGGTGAACTGTTAACATTGTACCTCTTTAAAAATGGAGCAACGGATAGACTGAATAATTGCAGACCAGTCAGTGTAATCTCAGTAGTGGGTAAAGTATTAGAATCTATTCTGTGAGACAGGATAAACTGTCAATTAGAAAGGCTCAGGTCAATCAAGGACAGTCAGCATAGATTTGATCAGGGAAGATATTGTTTGACCAACTTGATTGAATTTTTTGGACAATGTGGTAAGGATGATAGATGAGGGTAGTGCTGATGATATGGTCTATATGGATTTTGGCAAGGCTTTTGACAAGGTCCCATGTGGCATACTAGTTAAAAAAATAAAATCCCATGGAATCCAGGGAACTGCAGCAAGCTGGATACAAAATTGTCTCAGTGACAGGAAACAAAGGCTGTTTGTTGACGGGTGATTTACTGACTTGAGGTCTGTTTCCAGTGGCGTTCCACAGGGCTCAGTACTGGGTCCCCTGCTTTTTGTGGTGTATATTAACGATTTGAACGTAAATGTAGGGGGCATGATCAAGATGTTTGCAGATGGTACACAGATTGGCCGTGCGGTAGATAGGAGGAGGATAGCTGTAGGCTGCTCGAAAATATTGATGGCAGAAAAGTGTCAAATGGAATTCAACCTGGTTAAGTATGAGACGATGTAATTGAGGAGGTCAGACAAGGCAAAGGGATAGACGATCAATCGGAAAATACTGAGAAGTGTAGAGCAAGTGAGGGACCTTGGAGTCAATGTCCATTGATCCCTGCAGGTAGCAGGTCAGGTCGATAGGTGGTTAAGAAGGCATATGGAATCCTTTCCCTTATTAGCTGAGGTATAGAATACAAGAGCAGGGAGGTTAAACTAGAACTGTATAAATCATTGGTTAGGCTACAACATGAGTACTGTGTGTAGTTCTGGTCACCTCATTACACAAAGGATGTAATTGCACGAGAGAGGCGACTGAGGAGATTTACAAGGACTGGAAAAATGCAGCTCTGAAGAAAGATGAGATAGGCTGGGGCTATTCTACTTGGAACAGTGAAGGCTGAAGGGAGATCCGATTGAAATGGACATAATTTTGTGGGGCCTGGATAGAGTGGAGATGAAGAGTCTATTCACCTGAGCAGAGAGCTCAGTGACTAGGGGGCAGTGACTTAAAGTGCTTGGTAGAAGGATTAGCGGGGAGTTGAGGAGAAACTTGTTCACCCAAAAATACAAAATGGGCTCAGTGGCAGGAAACAAAGGGTAATTGTTATAATAAAAGCAAAATACTGCAGATGCTGGAAATCTGATGTAAAAACAAGAAATGCTGGAAATACTCAGCAGGTCTGGCAGCATCTGTGGAGAGAGAAGCAGAGACTGTAATTAATGTCAGTCTCCATGGACACATCACAGCCCAGGGCCTG